>NW_026068106.1:1491943-1589675 GCF_014885135.2 Alexandromys fortis
GATGTTATGTGGTCAGAGAGGGAAGGGAGTCAGACGGAGCGGGGTGGGGGGGGAGGGTTGTGGATGCAAGCTGGATGGGATAGAAAGAGAGAGGAAGTATCGGGCAGAGTAGCCCCTGAGGATCAACTGAGGTCATTCTTGAGAATTCTTAGGAATTTCCCTAGCTCCAGGTTTCTCCCTAACCCCATAGTGGCTTTCTCTATCAACATCGCTCCTTCATAGCTATATCTCTCCATCCTTCTACCCCCTCGACCATCCTGTTCCCTTATGCTCTCACCTCCTATCCTTTTCCCCTTTCCCTTCCTTGCTCCCAGTTTACCCAGATGATCTTATCTAATTCCACTTCCCTGGGTGAATCATGAATCCCTCTTAGGAACTTCCTTATCACCTAGCTACTCTGCAGATATGAGCTATAGTCAGGTTATCCTTTGCTTTACATCTAACAGCCACTTATGAGTGAGTACACACTGTCTTTGTCTTTCTGAGTCTTAATTGCCTCACTCAGGATGGTTTTTCCAGTTTTATCTATTTGACTGCAAATTTCATGATGCCATTGTTTTTAACAGTTGAGTAACACTCCATTGTGTAAATGTGCCACATTGTCTTTATACATGCTTCAGTTTATGCCCATCTAGTTTTCCAGGTTCTGGTCTTCCCCTGTAATCAGATTGGTGACTAACCCAACTATCACCATAGGGCCTTCATCCAACAACTGAAAGAACCTGATGCAGAGATCCACAACCAAGCACCAGACTGGGTTCCAAAAATTCAGTCAAAGAGAGGGGAGAGGGAATATATGAGCTAGGGATGCCAATATCATGATGGAGAAATCTATAAACGCAGCTGAACCAAGCTCGTGGTAACTCATAAACTCTAGGCCAACAACTGTGGAGCCTCCATGCGACTGAACTAGGCCCTCCATTTGTGGGAAACAGTGGTGAAGCTTGAACTATCTGTGAGGCACCTGGCAGTAAAACCAGGATCTATCCCTGGTGCATGAGCTAGTTTGGTGGAGCCCATTCCCTATGGCTGGATGCCATTCTCATCCCTAATGCAGGGGAGAGGGTCGTGGTCCTGCCCCAACTTAATGTACCAGATTTTGTTGACTTCCCATGGGTCTCTTACCCATTGGGAGGAGTAGATGGGGGATGGACTGGGGAGCAAGCAGAGGGAATGGGAGGAGAGGTGTGGCGGATAACTGTGAATGGAATGTAAAATGAAATTAAAAAATAAAATTAAAAAATTAAGAAAAAGAAAACCAATATTCATTAAGAAATTTCCACAGGGCAGGGAACCCTGACTGCTCTTTGGATTGGAGAGGGAGGGGGAGAGGAGTGGGGGGAGGAGGAGAAGGGTGGGAGAAGGGGGAGGGAAATGGGAGGCTGGGAGGAGGCGGAAACTTTTTTCTTTTCCTTTTCTCAATAAAAAAAAAGAAATTGAGTAATGTCTATTAAGGTTTAAGAAATACTGTGTTAGAGGTGAAAAAGAATATGTGGAAAATTCTCACCAAACCCTTTCAAGATTTATTAATCAAAGGCCAACAGCATGGCTCACTGGGTAAAACACTTTGTCATGCAATCCTGATGACCTGAGTTCAACCCCCAGGACCTATAGTGGAAGCAGAGAACCTATTCTCCAAAGTTGCTCTTTGAGTTTTACATGGATGCTGTGACACACATACCTATACAATATACACATCAAACACTCTGTGATGTCACGTTGCCACATCTTAGAATTCCCTATGAGGGTAATTTTCTAGAGCAGTTTGGCCTATGGGCATGTCCGTGGGGAACTGTCTTGATTGCTAATTGAGGTGGAATTATCCTCCTTGAATATGAGTGACACCGTTTCATGGGCTGTGCTCTGAACTGTATGACAGTGAAGAAAGCCAGCTGATCCAGCAACAATCAAGAAAGGATACCCTTATTGTCTCTGTGGTTTTGAGGTATTGGGATGCGTTGCTTGCATTCTGTCTCGACTTTCATGAAACGATGAACTATAATGTAGTATCATAAGGCAAATAAACTTTTTACTTCCCTGAATTGTTTTGGACAGGGTACTTGTCACAGTAACATAAGTGAAATTTAAAAAAATTCACACATAAAACAATAGCAGCAATGATAATGTAAAAAATTAAAAAGACATATTAACCAAAGCAACCCTGGCTGTGTTGATACATAGTACAGCAATGTGTGGTTTAACATGGAGAATTTATTTTCTTATTCAAATTTATGTCTAATTGCTAGTAACAGTGCTGTGTTCTACAGTCGTGGCTTCCCAGGCTATTGCTTTTAATATTGTCCCTGAGAGAGATTCTGAATATCGGCATCATCTTGTTGAGAAGAGGGGAATGGGGAAGGAAAATTTCCTGTGACATATCCTTAGTGGCCTTACAGTGGTACTTAAGATTTTCTCGTATGGCTATTGATCAAACTTCATCCACATAGTCCCTCATGGATACATTGAGGTCAAATGGAAAATAATCCTAGGCTGGGCCCTGCCATTGAAAATCAGCAATGAACCACATAAAGAAAGATTATGTAGCCAGTTCCTGACTTTTATGTCACTTGGGCATAAGATGACCATATAAGATGAGATATCACACTTATTCCGAATATAATTCTTTTTAATTACTTACTAACTTTTTTGGTAAAAATTGTATTAGCTTCCTATGATTTTAAGTGTGCTTAGGTATCAGTTTCAGAAACTACACACCCCAGATATAATGGCAGCAGATGGAATAAAAAATAGAGACAAGTACAAAGGAAAGAGATAGCTGGAATGAACTAATATTAATTAAAAATTTTCATATTTTAAAGGGAAATACAGACTCATTTGTATTTTAGATGTAAAAAATCATAATTGATTTTTTAATCAATTGAGTTTATAATCAATACTATCCATAACAGGAATATAAATCCCAGAAAGATTAAAAAAACTTTAATAGGGTCACACAATTGTGGCTGAGAGGAGCTAAAGAAAGTATTTTATTTTTATTTTAAATTTATGTCTATGTTTGTGTTTGTTTAGGGGTTTGCCATACTCATGACTGTAGTGTCCAGAGAGGGTGTGAGCCCCCCTCCTCACCACTCCTGAGATGGAGTTAAGGTAATGGAGGGCCACACAACTTGAATGCTGGCAAGTGAACTCAGAGCTGCACGTTCTCTTACCATCGGAGCCTTCTCTTCAGACCTGGATCTGAGACTTTATATTCTTCTACAACATGGCACAGCTGTGATGGACTGCCACTAGGAACCTCGGTTTTCATCCTAACATCCTCTATCAGCTTACATCTCGGAATTCTTTCTTTTAACCTTCTGTCAAAATATATCCAACTGCTTTAGAATAATCAGCCTTTAGAATCAGTTCACAGAAGGTGCCATGTGTCTTTGGGTAATTATTTGTTTTTATTTTATTTGTGTCTATTTTATTGTTGTGCTAGAAATTGTCTACCTAGCTAGGTAGGGCAAGCTACCCTCAAACTTTCGGTTCTTCTGCCTAAATCTCCCAAGTGTTGGGACTGTAACTGTGTGCCACCATGCTCAGATCAGAGTATTCTCTTTATGGACGTCTAGGTCTGATGACATAAAAGAGTCTTAGAAATGAGATGCAAATGTCAGAAGGCCATGGGCTGCTGTAGTAATGTCTGAACGTCATGAATTCAGCTGGATGACTCACCCCATCCTGTGTGTCTAACACAGCATTGAAGGCTCCAATGTCTGCAGCACGCTTAATATTAAATGTTCCACTTTGCATGTTATACAAATCTTAAAATGATCTATGCTGCGAAAGATAGTCGAGGGTCTGGGAGAAAATACATAGGTAGTAACCACCCTAAGTGATGAATCACCTCTTAAGTGCTATTCCATTAATTCGAATGACATTTTGACAATAGCATGCTGTCAGTCCAATGGTTTGACCTGTACAACAACCTCTAATTATTACTAATTAAATAATTAATTATTCATAGAAGTGCATGCCATTAGCATAGCAGAGACGTGTTGGAATATGAGTTATATGAGGTTTATGAATCTTCAGAAAATAGATTCTTTAATAAATTAATAAAGGGGCTCTGGGGTTTCATTAAAAGGTGGCTGGAGGGTGTGCTTGCCTGTTTCCAGGGAGACCACAGGTGGTTCGCTGCTTTTTTTTTTAAGTTAAACTTGTTTGGGCTAGATGATTTTTTTTTCCACCCTTTTCTCACTGCTCTGTCCTCAGGCAGAGAATGGAACATTTTAATGAAACCCCTGTTGTCTTCATATCACTTTGATCCCCCTGTGTTCTCTCCAGTCTACACATTGGCCAGGCGGATGAAGGGTTTCAGATTTTCCCTCCAGTATTAAAAACTGTGGCATGGCCTCCATGAATAAACAACGTTGCAGTGGAGACCCAGCCAAAGAGAAAGGCAGAGCAAACAAAAGGATGAGGGAAAAGTGCATCAATTCAAATGACACTAGCCTCATTTACCGGCTTAATTACCCCGACTCCCGACTCTGTTCGCCACTGTGATTATTTTTCCAGTTAGGCCTGGTTTAAAGAAATTGGAAAACATAGGCTCATCCATTTATTCCTCCTCAACAATCTCTTTGCCACATGGAGTTCCGTGCCTTCGTTATCTCACCACAATAATGATCGTAGCGATATTAGTCTCTTCCAGCACTGCTCACTAAATAGTGATAAAAATAGTAATATTAATGTTTTCTAACATCCATTTTTGATGCTCCGAGGCACATTATAAATTCGGTCTTTGTTTAAGCAGTGGGGAGCCCACAAAATATCATTATAGTTATCATTAGAACTCAGGGGCACTACCCAGAAACTGAAACCTAGCCGGGGCTGTGTCAGCAAGCATTCCAGGGCTATGAGAGGAACAAAATCAGAAAAAAAAATCGACTTTTTAAAATACTGTTTCAACATTTGACCTATTTAGGCAGAGTGGTTGTTTCTTCTTTCTGCTTTATTTTCCTCTTTTTTTTTCTTTTATGTTTGTTTCCTCCCCACCCCATTTTCCTTAACTTGCTGATATTGCTGATATTTCTCACAAAGATGGACTTGTTCTATTTCTTTTTTTCTAACACTGGTCTCAATCAGCCTTTTAAAGTCAGTAGGATACATTTCATTTCTATTCCCCTCCTCTTTTCTCCTTTCTTTCAAAGAAGGGAAGGAAATCCCAGGGGAGCAACAGGGTCCTCTTTCTATAGCCCTGTGTGCCAGGTCACTCTTCCTGGATATGATGCCACAGAGGCTGAACAGGAGCCCCTGCCACGCCTAAACTTGGGAAGGCCAAATAGTGGACACAGGGCACGCTGTCATTACTTATTGGGCATGCGAAATGGGAACTCAACTTCTTCCAGAAATGCGTGACAGAGATCTCCTTCAGCAACAGGCTTCAGTGTCTGACATTTCCTCTTACCATAGGGAACCAAGCAGGGCGAATGCTTGCTTGGCCCCATCACACTGCCAGTTTCCGGGAGACTGGAGATCTCTTGGTACCATTGCGACTTGGGGTTAGTAGACATGACCTTCCTTCAGCATGCACGGCTTTTTCCTTCCTCAGTTTCCCTCTGACTTTGGTGTTTTGATTTTGACTTTCCCTTTTTTTACTGCTCTCATCTCACTCCAGCTCCACCATTATCTGTTCTCTGGTCCTTTATATACTACTTCTCCACTATTCCTCAGCTCAGTGCATTTAAAAAAAGTGGCAAGCAGATCTCTGTGAGTTCGAGGCCAGCCTGGTCTACAAGAGCTAGCTCCAGGACAGGCTCAAAGTTTCAGAGAAACTCTGCCTGGGGGCGGGGGGGGGAAGTTACCTACTCTCAGGTGAATTATGTTTTTCTTGTTCTTAATTTGTCAAAATACAGATGAAGTGTCATTACTTTCTAAGTATAAAATAAATTTAAAAATTAAATAGAAATAAAAAATTCAAGCCAATAATATTAATTACTAGCGCAAATGGATGTTTACTAATTGTAGTTTAAGAATAGGAAATATTTCAGGAAAATGTTGTTAACCCCACAGATATCCAGGCCTCTACCTTCTTTTCTTAAAGAAAAAAATAGTTTAGGAAGGATTAAAGTCTTAATTGAACACATACTTTATTTCTGTATTTAGTTTTCACAAACAACATTCTTTTAATATAAAACTGACATTCTGGCATCACTCACATGCCCATCAGGGTTGGATAATCAACAACAGTTTATAATAACATTGATCAGAATAATTAACAAAGTATGAAGCTCAAGGGAAAAAAAATGTGTGTTGGTCCAAACACAAAGAGGGAGTAATCCTTTCTATATGTGAGATGTGAAGGTTCCAAGTCTGTTCAACTTTCTTTAGCTTTTTAAAAGGAAAATAATAAGTATTCGATTGCTTGTCATGATTTGCCTGCATAGTCCGTCTTGTTTGCCTCCCTTTCCTTCACTCTTTTTTTTCATTCTGGTTTCACTCGCTGAGGTTTGCTCTGCAAGTTGACTAGCTTTTAAAGGATGCACATTTAATACCAAGTTCAAGATGATAATATCAAGAGAGAAATATGAGTGTTCTGTATGATTCTCATAAATATTTACATTTTTAACGACAGGTAATTGCCATGAGTGCTAGCTGTGCTAAAAAAAAAAAAAAAAGAAAAGAAAAATGAGAAGAACGTGAACACAAGTAGAGTCTGTAATCTGAAATTTTTCCCAGACACTCTCATTAGCACTTACTTCCTTATTGGGAGACACTGCCACTAGATTGGTGTTTTCCAAAATCAAGTGAATGTGTTTTGCATACAGTTTGCTTACACAATAGGTAGACAATACAAAGTGAAATTTTTGGAAATAAAATTTTTACTTATGTAACCAAGTTACTCATATTAATCAGGTAGACTCAAAACAGTCTTCCATTCATAATTTAGAATCTCTCCACTGCTATGAAAACGTCATTCTGGATCATGCTTGCCAACTTAGACAATCAAAACAGAAATATAGAAGTAAAGGCCTACTGTGAAATTTAAGATTACTTTATTATCAATTTCTGGAAAGAATTGCAAAGAATTCTAATAAGGATTGCATTGAGTTTATATATTGCTTTAGGTATGTTGGACCTTTTTATATTAATAATCTTACCAATTAGTGTACACATAGGAGTTCTTTCCATCTTGGGGTATATACTTCAATTTATTTTTTCAGTGTCTTAAAGTTATCATTGTACAGCTCTTTTATTTCTTTGGTTGAATTTTTTACAATATTTTTGAGGCATTTGTGAATGGTTTGGTTCCTTAATTTATTTTTTAGTATTGCCGTATACCTAGTAAGACTACGTTTGTGCTAAGTTTATATGCTGATACTTTGCTGATTTTTCTATCAATGTAGGAGTTTTCTGGTGGAGTCTTCGGGGTCTTTAAATAGGAATAATTGACTTCTTTCCTTTCTATTTGTGGTTTTATTGCTTTAGCTAAGTCTTCATGATTTTATTAAACAGGAGAAAAATGGAAACAGTATAAAATAGAAAAGAATGACTAAGAGAAAGAAAGGATTGGAGGAAAGAAAGAAAAGAAAAGAAAAAAGGAAGGAAGGTAGAGAGGGAGGAAAGAAGGAAGAAAGGGAGGAAAGAAGGAAGAAAGGGAAGAAAGAAGAAGAAACTTACTATGGTTTAGAATTATCAGAAGCATATTATAAACTCACGAAAGACTTTAAGACCCACTTTCAAGTTTAGTCTCTCGCATACTTCTTAAAAAGTCCACATCTTACTATGAAGCCACAAACACTGAAATACTAGAAGAAAACGTATCTTGCAAGATACAAGTATAGGAAGATTTTCTGAATATGACCCTGTTTTCCCAGGAACTTAGGCCAGCAATTGATAAGTAGACCCTCATAAAATTTTTATTTAACTAAAATTGCATATAAGTAAGTATACATATATATGTATATGTACTCTCACACACATAAATACCTATAAACACACATATAAACATATATACACTAGGGTGTCCATATGGAAGGTTGTCTGTTAGATGTTGTGCCCTTTTAGTACACTGAAGTAGTCCAATTTAATGACTCAACAGGGGAATAAATAGCCAGACAGTCATCTGTATATCTTCTTCAGTTTCATGCCAGTAAAATTCCAATTATTTCCCTCACCCCTTTGGCTGACTCCAGCTGACAGTGGTCAGCTATAGAGCCCATTAATATCGTTTGTGGAAAAGGCAAAATGGACAGCAGTGGGAAGTAGATATGAAGTGGAAAATTGGAAAATTCTAATGTGAATAATAACCAGGTCGTTGTATTGACTCCAATCTGAGTAAAATGAAAATACCCAGTTATAAATAAGATTTATATATAAAATATAATATAATATATAATTAAACTGTATGGTAACATGCTTTGACACAAATTATCAGGTTCTGGTCCTCAAGGAAACAAAGATGTGTATGAACATAGTTGAGCTTCTGGTGTTAAGTATAAATCAACAGAGAATTAAAATTTTTTGACAACATTTTGGTGTGTATGTGTGTGTGTGTATGTGTGTTAGGACTATTTGTGTATTTATTTGTTTAACAGAAAAGTGCTTATTGAGTTCCTAGAGAGTAACAGCTATATAAGAATTATTTGACTTCAGAATTAAATAATGGACTGCATCTACTTCTATTCTCTTTTAATTAGGAAAAAAGTCACTCTAACATAATTTATATAAAACTGAAGAAACAAGTTCCTTCAATTCCATCTGTACTCTTCCTTTCACTCAGCCTCATGCTTGTGTTACTTATTTTTAAAATTTATATTCAGTATAAAAATAATGGGTTTCATGATGGCATTTTTGTACATGTTTATTTTAATTATTTTCATTTCCTCCGTTCCTTTTCTTCTTTGCCCACCTTCTCTTTCTAGACCCATTGTTTATCCGAAATATTCTCCTTCTATTTATTTTCATGTCTTGAATTTTTTTCAATGTGTATTAGGCATATGAGAGAAAACAGTCAATATTTATCTTCCCAAGTCTGGCGTAATTTGATTAACGTGGTGCCTCCCATTCTATCCAGTGAGTTTATGTTCTTATCACATTAAGCAGGAGCTCTTTCCTCCACACATGGCTCTCCAGGATTCACCCACACAGGGGAACCCTTTCCAGAGGGACGCTTTCTGTGTCAAACAGAAAGATGCTAGTCAAATAAAACAGAATCCAGGAAAATAATGAAGTGTGATAGCATGTGGATAGTATTTTATTTTTGTTTATTTACTCCCCTCTCCAAGTGACTATGAGAGAATGAGAAGTCCCATAATAATGATATTAAGTGGACTTTCCACTCAAGTCCCATTTAAAAAAAAACTTTAAATGGAGTATTAATCTCTATGGTTATGGTTCTGTTCTCTTTTATCCCATGAATGTGTATATTTCTATTAGATAACACATGACATACCATTCTTCTATTCTGTCTTCCATTCCTTTCTTCTATCATCAGTCAAAATACTGGTTTAATTTTCTTCTTAGTCCAGTGTTTGTCCCACATAAGCATTCCTTATGGATCAAAGTCATCCTTGAAGTACTTTTTTATCAATGCAGTTGAGTCTGGCTATTGTGATTAGCATGCCCATGATAGGACTCTAAAATGGTCATCATGATGCTCTACAAAGAAGAAAGTATGTCTCATGATCCCAGGAAATGTAAAAGCTATTTCTACATCTTGTTATGTTCCTACCCAGTGGAATCTTTGTTACTCATTTGATTCCCTTGAAGACAAACCGGGAGAGATATTCAAGAGTTGAACTCTGTTGAAAACTTGACCATTATAGTTTAAAGATTGTTTTGGCTTTGGAGGCTCTTACTATTATTCAATTATCCCGAGGGTCCATTCTATTTTAACCTTTAGTTGTGGCTACTCCTGAGGATAAGGTAAAGGGAAAGCAAAAACACACCTTACAAGTCCCCACTATGCCCTTGGGAAGTAAAACTCTCTCCATTCATTTAACGCTGGAAGAACAAAAAAGTAGTAGTTTGGCTATAATCTTACAGTGCTTTGACTGGGCAATATCTTCTTCAGTCTTAGTGATCTGCTGAGAAATCTCACCTATCTGCCAACTATCGCCAGATGCAATCTGTGAGTAAGATGCATTGAACCTCAATTCCAATGCCCGGGTGAGAGTTTTTGATCCCAAGCTTGGTGACTAGTGGTAATTATCATTAAATCTTATAAATAGAAGTTTGTTCGTTGGACATGTCAAAGTAGTGACTAACACATTATGATAAGAAAGTGGTAGATTTACACACCTTCCATTGATTGACAGGACTTCTATGTCTCAGCCTGAGTATGCACAGAAGTCTCTGTTTCAATGAATTTATAAAGCTAATTTCTCTAAATCTGACTTTGGGCACTTCTGATGCTAGCAGTACATGGATATAGGAAAATGAATTATATGCAAATATAAAAATGTACATGAAAATCATAGAATATTTCTGGCTTCTTTGCTTCGAACTCAGAATTATAATCAGAAAAAGATATGGACATAAGGAAGCTGTCTATAATGTTTCCACTGTCAATATAAGTCTTGCTATGGGTGTATACCGAATCCTTTTTTTAACCTCAGGATCATACTTGCTATGTGTTCTTTTCAGGTATTTTGAGATTTGTTGAATCTTATTTGAGCTACCATGTGGGTGCTGGGAGTTGAACTCAGGACCTCTGGAAGAGCAGCCAGTGCTCTTAACCTCTGAGCCATCACTCTACCCCTAAATCTCATTTAAAATGGGCCCTGAAAATATGAGTCTAATGCCATGAGTTTCAAACTTATGACTTCCACTTAAAGAGAGACTTCAGACTGAAGAAAAATCACAAGAATGTCTTTGAAGAAAATCATCATGAGTGTATGTATAAAGATGCTAATACCATGCTTTATTTTCTATTATTTGATACATAGCCTAGGGATATAATATTGGTAATTCATGTAATAGGATTGTATATACAGCCCATATTACATATATGGCAAAAGGTACATAAAGTACATGTGTGCATTTAATTGTGACATACCATGTAAAAATACATATAACACATTTGTGTATTATAGAAAAACATATGCACATTCAAAATGTATGTGTGGTATATAACATACAATTATGCAGTGCCCATGTATTTCATTACTAAACTTATGCTAGTACATGCCATCCCCTGTATGTGTCATAGGTTTGTGGTAGTAGGGAAGCATAGGACACACATTATATAAATATTACTTATAACATACAATACAATATATAATTAATATCTTTAGCAATATACATAACATAAGAGGCATAATACAGCTCACATACAGATGTAAGACTCATAATAATATATTAAAAGTTCATCTATTCACATATGTACATATTACAAAGATATGCTTCTATTCTGAACAATAATTTTTAAGTATAAAATATTTCATATGTAGCTTATCTAATAAAACACTTTTTATGAAGATACATAGAAAGAAAGTAATCAATTATAAAATATATCCTTCAATTTGGAATGTCTTGAGCATAACTGAATCAGAATTCTTGGTGCTTAATCAGGTTTTTATCTTTACCTTGACCACTTAAAATGATTACAATTAGGTTTCAAGCTGTAAAAATACCAAAAGCCATTCCAGTTGGGCTAAATGAAAAAATCAGAAAACAAACGTTGAAGTTAATACTAGAGTCAAAACAAGGGGTAGGCTACATAATAATGGATAAGATTTACTAGTATACCATAAAAGAAACAGAAAAAAATAAATTTGATTAAAATAAGGACACCATGCCAGGCAAAATACTAGTGTTTTTCATGTAGATCATTCATTGGAATAAAAAGAAAAATCAACCAACCAACTAACAAAGAAACAAACCTAAGGGGCCAGAGAGATAACACAGTAGTTAAAAGCACTCGCTGCTCATCCAGAGTGACCAGGGTTCTATTTCGAACACCCACATGGCAGTTCATAAGTTCAGTTCGAGGGAATCTGACAACCTCATACAGACATACATGCAGGCAAAACCTAAATTGTAAAATAAATAAATAACCAAGTAAATAAATAAATAAATCTTAAAAACAACAAAAACAGTGATAGATAGAAGACACACTGAGAAACATTAATGTCCCTAGAGGTAACCCACTGAATTACAGTACTATTAATTATCATGGCTGATAAACACACTTACTTGTTTCTGTAAGTTTCCAATGACAGTCATGGACTGGTCCTTACTCACTGAGAACCACTGACATAGGGGAAGAATGAATAATATTTTTATCCAGGTCTTCATGCTGCAGTTTGTGGTTATGAATTAACAATATGCTTGCTTTATTGAAAATATGTTTCTTTGGGTTTTCATAATTCTTTCTTTATCTACATTTAAAGCAATTTTTTAGGTTCCACATGTGAGGATTTCTTAACTTTAATTTCATGTTTAATAACATAAATGTGTCTGGAATAGTTGGCACTCTCAAGGTAGACTGGAAATCAGCAAATGTGCAAACCATTAGTGTTGTCCTCTGTGAGCAAGTTTATTCACGAGATGCAGCCATGAAAACATATATGTAGATCCTATAGAGAAAGCAGCCTCAATAATGAACATGATCCTTCAACTCAATCTGCTACTAATGAGGCTCACATGTGACCTAGGAAAGCTTTGTATGTAAGAAATTTTATTAATGATACATGAATAGATAATTTTCAATAGAGAAAAGTCAAAAAAGCTTATTTTCTTATTTCACAATTATAAGGAAGGAACAGTAATTTATCTTTACTTAGTGATCTGGGGATAACAGAGACTAATGACATGTGTACAGTCCAGAGAATTTTTGATGCTTCTCTCTTGCTGGCTCTCTCCCTCATTTCCCTTCTCTCCCTTTCTCCTTAATTGTCCAAACATCATCAAACGCTCCAAAACATTAAAGATGATCATGATTGTTCAATGAATCTTTATAACATCTGACTGAGTAGCTGACAGACAGACCTCAGAAGAAGTCCTGTTGTAGTTGTAGTTGTACCAAAGAGTTCTGCATTAGCCCAGAAAGGAGTGTAACAAAGGTTTATTTATTAGGGGATAAACTCACATGAAGGGTAGCAATCCACAGTCCTCTGCATGAACTGGGAACTGGAACTGAATCCAGCAGAAAAGAGGACTGCACATGCTTTTCCTCTGCATTTATAGTTCATGAGACTTTGCCCAAAGTGGGCCAGTATATTAAAGGCTATGGGCTGAAGGATTTCCCAGAACGCCTTTCACTTTTGTCTAAATAAGAAAGTTCTAAGCTTAATACAAAAATATATACAATGACAACAAATATCAAGTATTGTCCAGAGGAAAGAAGATGTAAAAGCATACATAAAAATTAGAATTGCAACCAGCATGAACAACATCAAACAAGAAAGATATGCTAAATATTTCAATAGTTATTCTATCCAAAAAAGTCTATGTCTTATATTAAAAATGGCTTGGCTAAGTCAAGAGAGGAAAGTAACTGTGAATATCTAGTCTTCAACCCCATCAAAGACCTAAGAAGGGAAATAATACTACCTGAGTAAGAAGGAAGTACAATCAGAAAACTTCCAAAAGGTGTAAGAAATGAGAAAAACAACCAGTTACCTGGGCAATTACCCAAAGTCTCATTTGCAATGTTAGGGCAACCAACTTTGGCTAAATCCTAGAATAACCATTTTCAGAGGCAGGAAAAATTGAAAAACAGTCTTACCCTGTCATGTCAAAGTTTAACAGTCATTTTTGCTTGTATCCTGCTTGTCCAGTTTGGACACCATGCATGTCAGTAGTCAATTCTGTGCCCAAAGACTAGTTTGGCCAAGAAGAAAACAAGCTCCAAGTGGATAGATCAGTGCTGCCAGGAGCAATTGTGTCTTATGTCAAAAGAATCCTGAGTTATTTCAATGTCATATTCTATAGTTATTTGAAGAGTTTGAAGATTACCTATCTATGTGAAATATAATATCTGTGCATCCAAAGAACCCCACTAGTCTATCTGTATGACAAATATGGATGACAATTGACCTGTAATTCTTCATACTTCTATTACTTAAAGACTAAGGCTTCATATTAAAAATTAGTCTTTACATTGAACCTATAATTTGGGTTCTTAGAGAAGCTAAATAAGAAGGAGAACCCAAAGAAAATCATATAGGCATCCTCCTGAATATTAAACTTCATCAGGCGATGAAAGGAGACAGAGACAGAGACCCACATTGGAGCACCGGACTGAAATCTCAAGGTCCAAATCAGGAGCAGAAGGAGAGAGAGCACGAGCAAGGAACTCAGGACCGCGAGGGGTGCACCCATACACTGAGACAATGGGGATGTTCTATTGTGAACTCACCAACGCCAGCTGGCCTGGGTCTGAAAAAGCCTGGGTCAAAACTGGTCTCGCTGAACATAGCGGACAAGGAGGACTACTGAGACCTCAAGAACAATGGCAACGGGTTTTTGATTCTACTGGACCTATTGGTTTCGTGGGAGCCTAGGCAGTTTCGTGGATGCTCACCTTACTAGACCTGGATGGAGGTGGGTGGTCCTTGGACTTCCCACAGGGCAGAGAACCCTGATTGCTTTTTGGGCTGACGAGGGAGGGGGACTTGATTGGGGGATGGGGAGGGAAAGGGGAGGCGGCGGTGGGGA
Organism: Alexandromys fortis; assembly: GCF_014885135.2. Lineage (NCBI taxonomy): Eukaryota > Metazoa > Chordata > Mammalia > Rodentia > Cricetidae > Alexandromys > Alexandromys fortis. The sequence continues at coordinate 1,506,554 of NW_026068106.1, forward strand.
AGAGACAGAAATCTTTAATAAATAAATAAATTTAAAAAAAAGATGAAAAAAAAGAAAAAAATAGTCTTTAAACAAATGTGCAGCAAATGAGGATAATAACCTCAAAATGTAAACAATATATGAAAGTATCTTGATCAGAGGCAGAAATGTATAGTGCAAATGTACCACATTTTTTTATCCATCCTTTGATTGGGGAATATCTAAATTGTTTTGAGGTTCTGAATATTACAAGTAATGCTGCTATGAACATAGTTGAACAAATGTCCTTTAAGTATGATTGAGCATCTTTTGGGTATATGCTCAAGAGTAATATTGCTGGATCTTAAGGTAAGTTGATTCCCATTTTTCTGAGACAATAGCACACTGATTTCCTGAGTGGTTGTACAAGTTTTCATTCCCACCAACAATGGATGAATGTTTCCCTTAATCCACATCCTCTCCAGCATAACCTATGATTGATGTTTTTCATCTTAGCCATTCTGACTGGTTTGAGACGGTATCTCAGATTCATCTTGATTTGCATTTTCCTGTTGGCTAAGGTTGTTGAACATTTCCTTAAGTGTCTTCCAGCCATTTGAGATTCTTCTATTGAGAATTCATTGTTTAGTTCTCTACCTCATTTTTAAATTGGATTATTTGGAGTTTTGATGTCTAACTTCTTTATCTGTTTTGGAGATCAGTCCTCTGTCTGATGTGGGGTTGGTGAACAACTTTTCTCACTCAGTAGGCTGCCTTTTTTTTCTTATTGACAGTGTCCTTTGATTTATAGAATCTTCTCAGTTTTAGGAGGTCCCATTTATTTATTATTGCTCTCACCTTTGCACAATGGAATACTACTCAGATATAAAAAAATGACATCTTGAAATTTGAATGCAAATGGATGGAACTTGAAAAATAATCCCAAGTTAGGTAACCCAGACTCAGAAAGATGAACATGGTATGTACTCACTCCTAAGCAGATACTAGCTACAAAGCAAAGAATAAACAGTCTATAGTGCTCAACCCTAGAAAAGCTAAGTAAAAAGGTGAACCCTAAGAAAAACATATATAGAGCCCCCTTGGTAGAGGAAATAGACAAGATTTCCTGATATAATTGGGAAAATGGGGGTTGGGGGAGAAGGGAGGGCAGAAGGGGAAGTGGAGGGGAGAAGGGAAATAAGGAGGAGAACATGAGGGAAAGGATTGGTCAAGATAAGGAAACAACAGAGATGGAGAAAAAAGAAAAGAGGTATTTTGATTGAGGGAGCCATTATGGGACTAGCAAGATTCCTGGTACTAGAGAAATTTCCCAGGAATTTACAAGGATGACCCCAGCTAAGACCCTAAGCAATAGTGGAGAGGGTGCCCAAACTGGCCTTACCCTATAGTCAAATTGATGACTGTATTAAATGTCACCCTAGAACCTTCATCCAGAAATTGATGGAGACCAAGGCAGAGACCCACTGTGGAGCACTGGACTGAGCTCCCAAAGTCCAGTTGAAGAATGGGAAGAGTAAGAATATGAGCCAAGAGGTCAAGACCATAATGGGGACACCCACTAAAACAGCTTACCTGAGCTAATGGGAGTATACCAACTCCAGATGGACAGGGAAGGAACCAGCATATGACCAAACTAGACTCTCTGAATGTGGGTGACAGTTGTATGGCTGGGGAAGACTGCAGGGACCCTAGCAGTGGTACAATCAAGCTGCTTGTACTGGATTATAGAAAACCATTCTCTTTGGATAGATACCTCGCTCAGTTGGATATACTGGGGAGGGCTTTGATCCTTCCTTGGAGGAATGTGCCTTGCCCACTCTGGGGAGTGGATTTGGGATGGGGTGGGAGAAAAGGTGGAGGGGATGGGAGGAGGAGAGAGAGTGGGGAGTGGGATTGGTATGTAAAATAAAAAGATATTTTGTTTTCTTTTTAAAAATGAAATAAAAAGAAATATACAGTGCAATATGATAAATATATCCTAAAATTGCATCAATATGCAAAATATCTTAAGCAGAGGTAGAACCATGCATGCATACAATATGACAGAATAACTTTGTATAGGTGAACAAATACTGTAAAGAGAAATAGGAGCAAATTCAATATAACAAATATAATTTGAATTTGTATCATTATACAGGAAGCTATACCAATGTAAATTGTCTATAAATAATAACTCACACATCATACACTAATTTGTCTTCTATCCCACGCCTTCCCATCCCTTTTTAAAAATCAGCTTACTACTAAATACAGTCTAGATAACCAACTGGCTCTCTCTTCCCTGGGGAAGACTTCTCCTTTTAGTACTACATAATTGTCCATAGTTCTTTGGTGTAGGAGGTCCTTCTGTTTATGTGTTGCTTTCATTGGTTAATCAATAAAGAAACTGCTTAGGCCTGATAGGGCAGAACTTAGGTAGGCAGAGAAGAAAGAACTGAATTCTGGGAGGAAGAAAGCAGAGTGAGAGAGCCGCCATGGAGACACCAGGTCAGACATGCTGAATATTTCCTGGTAAGCCATGACCTCATGGTAAACACAATTTAATAGAAATGGGTTAAATTAAGATGTGAGAGTTAGCCAATAGGAGGCTAGAGCTAATGGGCCAGGCAGTGATTTATTTAATACAATTTCTGTGTGGTTATTTCGGGTGTAAGCTATCAGGGCAGCCGGGATAGAACAAGGGCCCTCACTCAACTGTTCTTTGTGCAGCATTGGGGCCTTGTGGCTTTTCCTTGTCCTTTTTTGGCACGCTGTCTATTGCTGTTGTCTTTGTACAGGTTATATTCATGGAGTCATGTTGGTGAGATGTTATGGGGACAGCCTCTAGCAATCCTAGGAGACACAACCTTACAGCAAAGTCCCTGACCCTCTGGCTCTTATAAGCTTTCCAACCGCTCTTCTCTCATGTTTTCTGAGCCTTAGGTGTGAAAGTTCTTTAGTAGATAAATATGTATGTACATGCATATGTTTATGTAACAACAATTAATTAAGAAGAATCCATGTTATTGAAAGAGAGTAGGATGGGAGAGTATGTGGAAGGGCTTGGAAAGAGAATAGGGAAGGACGAAATAATATAATTACATTACATTCTCAAAAATAAAATAAATTTAATATCAGCATATTGCCCATTTTATTATTATATACCATGAATAGCAGAGAAAGTCATTCTAATGTTGCCCAAAGGACTAAGGCAACAGGACAGTTAAAATTGTCTCTTTGATGGGTTATAGAATAACTTAGGAGATAATCCTCAGGCACATCTATTAGGAATTACATTGATTAGGTTAATTAGCTGAAAAGATCCATCCTAAGAGTCGGTGAGGTGGCACCATTCCTTAAGTTGCTTTGATGAGGTTCTTTTAACACAGCAACAGAAAAAATAGCAGTTGAAGCTATTAGGAGTCAAACATTGGTACAGAGGGCTAAAAAGGGATACTATTTGGATCACCAGCTCAACTCTTGTTTGTGACAGTCAACATCTGCTGTTTCAGTGGGAAATGCTTCCCATAGGCTCCTGTGTTTGGGTATCTCTTCTCCAGATGTGGCACTATTCTGAAAGGCTGGAACTTGCACTTGTATATCCTAGTCCTACTTTCTGTCTACCTCTGAAAAGGGGAGGGATTCCTGCTTCACCCTCTGGCCAACATGAAGCTGCGTGTTCCTGAAGTTTCCCCTCTATGGTGGATTTTAGGGTCAGATTGTGAAGCTGAAGTAAAACCTTCCCTTCCTTGAGTATCTTTGGTCAGGTATTTAACCACAACAATGGAAATTTAATAATTTATATATGTTATTTATTTCATTCTTGACTGTATCAGGAACCACAAGTGTAACTCTTTAAGTCTGTCTTTTAAACGGTTATTTCTTCCCCTCACAACCACCACTATCTATGGGGAGATTTCTCGTTTGGCTTTTCTGCAGTGGCTGGGCAAATTTGACACAGTGGACCCTTCCCTCCTCAGCTCCACCACTCTCCTCTTCTGCTTCCCTCTTGGTGGAACACACCACACCCCTCATCCTTTTGATTGTGTGTGTGTTTCCTTTCCATTACTGCTGAAGGCTGAATGGGCCTCTTGTGCGAAGAGAGACAATGGTCTTCATTTAATGGGATTATTTACAATAGGAAAAAATAGCTTTAAAAAGAGAAAGCAGAGGCAGCTATAGCAGAGCCCTGACTATGAAGCCTTTCTTTGCTTATGAGTCTGGCACACTCCGCACCATTTCCTGGGCACGTGCCAGGATCTCCTCCACTTGAGAGCAGTCCTTGAGTTCTGCTGCAGTTTCCAAATGATGCCACAGGAGCCAGGCTCCGTGGTGTGACTCATTTCCGCAACACGGGTGCTCCGGTACATTACCGGCTCTGTGTTCTTTGATCAAGTAACACAGTGGCAACCATTCTCATGGCCAAGGTTCTCAGATGATTAAACTTTTTCCTGGCCACACCCGCTTGGGGAACAGAACACTGCATGAAAAAATAGAAAGCAACCAAACCTGGCTCCATAGGCAGAAGATCTGTTAGCCATGGGAAGAAGGGCCAGCCAGCTTAGACTCCGGAGCTTCCCTGCCTGGGGCAGTGTCCTTATGACAGACAATGTGCAAAGCAGCTTTTCTCGGCCCGTTGATGAGGGAAAGTTGTTTCCTGTCAAGAGATATGGTCCTTCAGATCCACACTGAGGTCCACAGACATCACGCACAGTGTAGGGCTTCACGTAATAGCAGGACACACACAGTTTTCCTCACAGTCATTGAACCCCAGCTGACCATTGCTAGCAACACAGTGCACGGTCAAGGGTGTACATTCTGGGCTTAACGTTTGTTATCTGGACACTCTGTTATAGTTGGCTACTTATTTAGGTATTGCCAATCTTGGTTTCTTTCTCTATGAAATGGCTGGTTATGCAAGGATAACACAGAAGTGAGAGGTCACTCTGAAAACAGGGAGCATATGCAAAGAGAACACACAGAACTGCGCTCTCCAAAACGGAAGTTCTCCGTAAAGGCTGGCTTTCGCCGTAAGGGCCAAGAGATGCCAGGCCTCAATAAAACAGTAAATAACTGTTTCCTACAGCATTGATCACTACAGTACTCTTGTTCTTTTTAAGATTTTTTCTGTCTGGAGACAGGCTTTTACTAAACAGCTCTGACTGGGCTAGTACCTACTGTGCCAACCAGGCTGCTCTCAAATTGACCATGAACTTGCTCTTTCTGCTTCCCAGTGCTGGGATTACAGCTATGTATCACAACACCTGACTATGCACAATCTTATTTAATAACCAAATTTTCCTTCAAATGACGTAAAGTGATTATAACAGTGGTCACTTTTATGAATTTATTATATGTCAAACATTGTGTTAAATATTTTATGCATTTAATATTATTAACCATCTTACCTTCTTTCTGAACTTGGTTCTTTTATTAATCCCATGTATTAAGATGAGAGGCTGATGCTCAAGAAATGGAAGTAACTTCTTCAGGGTTGAAAGCTAAGACATACTTTATGTGACATTTTGTGAATCCACTCAGGTAGTCTGACCACTACACTTTAAAGCTAGAATTTGTTTACCTCTGTATAAATTCATGCCTCCAATAATTTCCCCCTATTCTAAAATGTGATATTGAACCTTCTTTAGGAACAGAGATCATGTAACATGTTATGGAACCTTGAGATGGTGCAAATAGGTTCATATAACTGTTCATTTTCAATGGAACAGAGTTGTTGAACATAAAACATCTTTAGGATGAGTCTCTTAATTAAAAGTAAAGCACAATGCACTACCATTCTAAAGGTTAATTTCAGTGAAGGATAAAGACCTCAGTCACCTCCTCTGGGTCAGGGGAGTCAGTGAAGACCCAAGGGTGTTCCAAGGATCACTTAAGAGTCCTAAGAGAGGAAGGAAGTACCCCAAGATTTATCCATATTGATCTTCTCTTAGGTCAAGTTCTCAACTAGGCCTTCTTTAGTTTTCTGAAGTAGAACATATCCTGTTTCTACCACTATGATGAGATTAACATCTTTGATAATACTCTAGCATTTTCTTGTCCCATTTCTGAAATATTGTTTCATTTGTCTCTTACTTATATTTACTCAGTTTTCTTCAAATTGCACCATTTGCTGTTTAGCCTCTAGGACTACCTGCTAGTAAATTACCCTAACAATGTTAATTGACTAAAATGATGTAAAATATTCCAGTTGACAAGATGTATAGGTGCTACAGATTGGGGAGTTCTTTGTACAAAACACGGTGTCTTCAGGATTCTGAACCCTCCACCTGAGGAAGAAGATACAGCTTCAGGAAAGTCACGTGGACCCCACTGGGTTGCAGCCATACTCCTAGTTTAGTGTACATCATAATAGAACTTTGAAGTTTCTAGGACAAGTCACTTATGGAAGGCATACTAGAAAATGTAACAATCTATCCCTGCATAAAACTTTCTTTGCTGAAGAACCTTAAGTTTTAAGCATGGATTAATGAACTATCAAATACAACTGTTCAAGATCATGTCTACCATGTCTGTCATAGATGACTGCATATATACTTGTCCATATCTCTTATTTGATGTGGGATTCCCCTCTGTATGCTGTGAATATGTTTTATTACCATTGGTTAATAAAGAAGCTGCTTTGTCTATCACAGGGCAGAATATAGCCAGGTTGGAAGGGATATATAAAGAGAGTAGGCTGAGTCAGAGAGACACCATGTAGTCTCCAAAGGAGACAGATACCAGATGGAACCTTACAGGCAGGCCACAGCCACAAGGTAATATACAGATTAATAGAAATGGGCTAATATAAAATGTAAGAGTTACTTAATAAGAAGCCTAAGCTATTGGCTGTAGTGTTGTAATTAATACAGTTTTGTGTGACTTTTCAAGTCAGGGCAGCAGGGAAAGGAAAAAGAAGCCTCTGCCTACACTTATTAACCCTGTTCTAAAATCCATATAAACACAGTCTGAAAAGAAAATACTTGATGGTTACTAAGTATAATTTTCATAGTTAACAACGGAAGGTGAAAAAACCTAAATATTCAGGGAGCAATAGTTATTTGCTCATGGCCACTACCAACTTGCAGGCAGAGACAATCTCCATTTGTATGTTCCTGTGTTAGTCTTCAGAACTGTATAATCCTTTGTTGGGGCTTCTAATTCAAAAGAAGTAAAGGTAGATGCGTGAATACTTAAAAGATGACATAGGGTATGGTACATAAAAAATTTCTGAAGTACAGATGAAATGTTTTAGAGTCAGAGAAAAATAATATGTTACAAAATATAGGAGAGGAAATCTATTAAAAGTTCCTTTCCTCTCACTAATCTAATAATTACCCTCTATAAATGATGGCCAAGAATCTACCATTGGCCAAGGAGAATGATTAGATAGTCTACACTAGCCTGGGTATGTTCTACTAACTTTCCTGGCTTTCTATAAACTCAAAGGAACAGCACTAGGTGAATGACTTATTGTGAAAGGTACTTGCTACAGCCTGAGCTTTATAGGAGTTGGCATTAGATTACACACCAAGCTATGGCACTGAGAAGCAGTTAATGTGGTTCGTCTGTGTTGTCTTCAAATAGACATGCACCAATGGAAGTGGAAGGGATTTGGTTGGGGAGAACAAGAATGCTTTCTGGAAGTAAAGCAACGAATACCATATTCTGCTTGACACTCTGGAACACACATTAAGATGTTTATTACTGTTACAATTCTAGGAAAGATACTAGCATTAGTCTCATTTTTTTCAGTGAAATAAATAAGCACTCAAACAACTGAGATATATTTCTTAAGTAGCCTTTTCTTCTTTGTAAGATATTTTGTACTAAGAAACATAACTCTTGATTTTCTAACTTACTACAAAATCATAAATTCTGCTACTACTTCAATTTTGTCTTAGTTGTTTTCATATAAATGAATTTTATATAAATTTCATTAAATTTCATATAAATGCTCTGACAAAAGCAATGCAAGATAGAATTTTATTTGGCTTACAGTTATAAGGGGATTCAGTCTTTCATGGCAGCAGGCCGGAAGGCATAGCAGCAGAGGCAGATGGTTGACTGCTTTTGATGGTTGTATGCTGCTACTGAAAAATCTGCATAAAATAGATACCCACAAACACAGGGGTGTTTTAAGGAGGCATTTTACAAAGTGCTGAATGATTATATATGCCAAATTGATGATTACTTAAGTAAATTTTAAATTGCTTGACATGTATTGAACAAAATGATATTTAGCCTTTTCTGGGGTTTTATACTCTCCTACAAAAATAGAAAATACTACATCACTCACAATTTTGGAAGAGTTTTCTTTGTATGCCTTCTCTTAAATGTATAATTCTGCTCCCATTTAGAATAATTTAGTTGCCAATAACTTATTTTTAAGCTTAGAGATGTAATTTACATCCAGTTTCTAGGGTCATTGAAAGACAGTCCCCAAACTCCCTACAAGAAAGCATGTCATAAACATGGATGAGCCCAAGAATTTACTAAAAAGACAGAAATGCGTACTTTGATGGGAATCCCCTTCTCTCAGATAATAAAGAATGCTGATATGTCTAGCACCCAATTTCTACATCTATACCTCACAGTCAGTGACAGGAGGAGGCAAGGCAATGAATGTAGTCAGAAATAAAAGAGTTCAGAAAATGCCCGATTTTAGGTTGCTCTAAAGAAGTCTAGCTCCAGCTACTTTCTTGAACCTATTATATACTGTGGACATTTCTGAAAATGATCAAGGAAACAGGCTTGAACATGAATTTTTAAAACTAGCGTATGGCTCATCCCTTGCTGGTGGGAGTGCAAAGGTGTAAAGCAAGAATGGAAATCAGTATGGAAATTTTTCAGAAAGATGGGAGTAGCTCTAACTCAAGATTCATCTATAGTGCCCTTGGGCATATACCCAAAGGACACTTCGTCCTGCCACAGAGACACTTGCTCAACTCTGTTCATTAGTACTCTATTTGTAATAGCCCAGAAGTTGAAAACAATCCAGATGTCGATCAGCAGATGCATGGATAAAGATAATGTGGTAAATTTCACAATGGACTATTATCCAGTCATTACAAAAATGAAATTATAAAATTTACAAGGAAATGAATGAAACTAGAAAAAAATCATCCTGGGTGAGCCAACTCAGATACAGAAAGATAAACATGGCGTGTGTTAGCTTATATGTTAATATTAGCTATTAAAGTTAATGATAGCCAAGTTACAATCCATAGAAAGAAACACAGAGGTTATATGTAAATCAAAGGTCTAAGCAGGGAGGGGAAACAGACAGATCTCCCAAGCCAAGAAAGAGAAATATAATAGATTGTTATAGATGTATGGCAGGGGGAGCTAGAGCAGGGAGATCAAATAGTTGGGAGATATAAGAGAGGACAAGAGAAAGAACAGAGGGAGAGACAACCAACATTAAGGACCATTTAAAGGGTACTAAGGAAACCTAATAGTGCAAAATTCTTAAAACGTGTGTATACAAAGGGTGACCTAAATGAAATAGCCAAAAAACAGGGAGATAGAACCCCAACTGGATACCTTTTCTCACCAAATGAAGCTTCCAATACCGGGATTGGGTTACATCTAATTGAATTGTTGGCCAAAGGGGTCCCATGGGAATCTCCAAACAACACAGCTTTTGCCTAGACTGTAGAGGTTACTCTCCACAAACTGACAACCAGGCCCGTTTGATGGAGCTAACACCTACACAACTCATGGAACATGAAAACGTTGAGCTGATGTCTTCATAGCACCTTCATCTGTATGTGCTAGTCTCCATGGTGCAGGAAGTTACTCTATATGCGACCAAAGAAGAAATATAAACAATAACCCAGCCACAGTCCCTTTGATCTGTAATGGTGTCCTGCCTGCAAGTTATGCTAATGCAATGGTGTCAAAAAGCTTGTGGGAGTAACCATCAATATTTGATTCTACTTAAGGCCTACTCCATGAGACCCATCCTAGACACTGCTTTAGTGACCAAGGACCTGAGACTATAGAGACCAGGGGCCTAGAGTAAAACTAAACACTACTGTTCTAAAAATGGTAGCAATAAAATGATTCCTCGTGACATTCTTTTATACTAATAGATCAGTGCCTTGCTTAGCCATTATCAGAGACACTTCCTCCTGCAACGGATGAGAATAAATACAGAAACCCAATATCAGTCAGTATGCAGTGAGTTAGAGACCTTAGCATATTCAGATTCAAATTGGATGTCTCCATCAAATCTCTTTCCTCATGGTCCAGGAAACCATGCACAAGAGAATGTAGGAAGAATGTAAGAGTCAGAGAGGATGAGGATACTAAGGAGTCAAGGTCCTCTAAATCAACAGGATTAATCCACATACGAACTCACAGAGACTGAGACACTGTCATGTTAAGGTTTCCATTGCTGTGAGGAGACGCCATGACAAAGCAACTCTTATAAAGAAAAACATTTAATTTTTCAGAGGTTCAGTACATTGTCATGATGGCAGGAACCATGGTGGCATTTGGCAGACATAGTACTGGAGAGGTAGCTGAGAGTTCTACATCTGAATTGGGAGGCATCAGAAGGAGAGTGACACCAGGAGAGGATTGAGAATTTGAAACCTCAATGATCACCTCCAGTGACTTATTTCCTCCAAGGTCACACCTACCCCACACTTCTGAATAGTGCCATTTCCTAAGGTCCTATGGAAGGAATTTTCATTCAGATCATCACAGGCAGCACACACAGGGACTGCATACATATGTTCAAGATGAAGAATTAGAGCTTAAAGGAACAGTGAACACATGCCTCCATTCCCTAAGCCAGATGGAATCTCAAATGATAACCAGTAGCAAATTAAAATCGACTTTTCTCCAAGGGAGTTTTATTGTAAATGCAAACTACTCTTAAGGGTGGGCTGCATGCCCAGCAGTAGATGGCCACGAGAAAAAAATTTCAATAGCATCTTAAGTGGTTCCTTGTCTCATGTTGTAGAGATTTGCTGTTCTATGCATTCTGCTGTCTTATCAAGAGATGGAACCTCACACTACTGTCTTTGAGTTTGCTCTGGATTTAATGGCGTTATTTTCTTTTATTTTATTATTTATTTATTTATTTATTTATTTATTTATTAAAGATTTCTGTCTTTTCCCCGCCACCGCCTCCCATTTCCCTCCCCCTCCCTCGTAAGCCCAAAGAGCAATCAGGGTTCCCTGCCCTGTGGGAAGTCCAAGGACCTCCCACCTCCATCCAGGTCTAGTAAGGTGAGCATCCAAACTGCCTAGGCTCCCACAAAGCCAGTACGTGCAGTAGGATCAAAAACCCATTGCCATTGTTCTTGAGTTCTCAGTAGTCCTCATTGTCCGCTATATTCAGCGAGTCTGGTTTTATCCCAGGCTTTTTCATACCCAGGCCAGCTGGTCTTGGTGAGTTCCCAATAGAACATTCCCATTGTCTCAGTGTGTGGGTGCACCCCTTGCGGTCCTGAGTTCCTTGCTCATGCTCTCTCTCCTTCTGCTCCTGATTTGGACCTTTATTTTCTTTCTAAATTGATTTTTATTGAGCTCTACATTTTTCTCTGCCCCCCTCCCTGCCTCTCCCCTCTTCCCTTCAACCCTCTCCCAAGGTCCCCATGCTCCCAATTTACTCAGGAGATCTTGTCTTTTTCTACTCTCCACGTAGATTAAATCTATGTAAGTCTCTCTTAGTGTCTTCATTGTTGTCTAAGTTCTCTGGGATGGTGGTTTGTAGGCTGGTTTTCTTTGCTTTATGTTTGAAAACCACCTATGAATGAGTACACGTGAAAATTGTCTTTCTGTATCTAGGTTACCTCATTCAAAATAATGTTTTCTAGCTCCATTCATTTTCCTGCAAAATTCAAGATGTCGTTATTCTTTTCTGCTGTGTAGTACTTCATTGTGTAAACGTACCACATTTTCTTTATCCATTCTTTGGTCGAGGGGCATTTAGGTTGTTTCCATGTTCTGTCTTTGACAAACAAAGCTGCTATGAACATAGCTAAACACATGTCCTTGTGACATGACTGGGCATCCTATGGATAGATACCCAAAAGTGGTATTACTGGATCTTGAGGAAGGTTCTTTTGAACAATCAAACTGTAGTAGCAGCAATTATCTGGGATTCCATTAAAATAGAGCATAAGAGCTCTTAGTTTCTATGGATCACGTGGAATTCTTCTCTATAGAATGCCACTTCTAAATTTCTAGCCACTCCATAGTGTCAACCCTGTGGCATGGGAAGGGGTTGTGTATAGGACAGTGTCTCTGAGAACTCTAGCTTAGATTCCAGCCAAATATCCACATCTTCTGCCAGACACGACTGGAGTGGGGTCTATTACAGTGAAAACGTGTGATAAATCTACAGTCAACCCACTTCAGAGTGCAGCATTGTGAAGGTCTCCAAGGGAGAGTCAGGGAAGTGAAAGGCAGTACATTTCTACAGATCAGGGAGGTATGAGAGACTGCTCAGGTTAGAATGGATTACATCACACCACTAATGGCGAAACCTAGCTTCTTTGGACAAAATAGCTCACAGCCTGTCCTAACCATTTTCAAAGTACCAATTCCAGATAACCCCAGCATCTCTGAGTGACTTTCTCATTTTCCTCTTCTCATCTGCTGCTGTCCCTTCCTGTTCTTTTGCTGTGTGTCTCTCTATTTGGTAGTGAATGAGTGTGTGCGTGTGTGCATGCATGCATGCATGTGAACATGTATTATTTGTAAGTGTGTACTAGAAAAGGTGCAATTATTTCACACACCCTTGGCTCAAAAATCAAGAAAAGTCAGCCATATAGTTCTGGATGTCCAAAGGCAACTTCAACCATTTCTCAGGAGAGCCATGAAGAACATCTGAGCAAGAATTCTTTTCCTTGGCTCATGCTGCCATTGTTCCTCTCACCTGCTCTTCAGTTTTCGGCATCTTCCCTTACATATTGTATTGTTATTGTTAATCGAGCCAATGAGATTTATCTTATCAGCAGGTCATTGACTTTAGATTTCATAGATCACCGTGATTCTTCAGATATGCCCATTACATTCTGATTAGTTAGATGTTCATGACTGCATGAAAGTTCATTGATTAATTGATCACCCGAGAGTGAGACCTTTTATAAAGAGATTATGCAAATCTGATCACATGATTTGCTATGCATTTATTAATTTGATAACAGTATATACTTTCTATTAGTATATTTCTCACTGCTTAAGTATTTATTTGCTGTTGTTTCTTTAATCTTGCTCTGAATGAAGCAGTCAGCTAGCTTATAGGTAAGCATGGCTATGATTGAAGCCCTTTCCACCTCCCTAGACATGGATAAAGACAGGATACTTGGGAGGACCTGGGAAAGGTTTTGTGTGCATAGAGCTTGTTTGAGCTGCCGAGGCACTAGCAATGGATACCCAGAAAGACATCCAACCCCCAAAGCAGCAGCTTATGATATATATTTGTGGAGAGTGTCACACCAAAAATGAAATAAAATCCAGAGATCCCATCAGATGTAGAGAATGTGGATACAGAATAATGTACAAGAAAGGGACTAAAAGATTGGTGGTTTTCATAGCTTGGTGAAAACGTGAAATTCAGGAGTGTCTTCGTTCAAACATTTGCCCCACTGATGCTTCTCTGTGTACCTATGGTTTCACTTTAGAAATGTGATTGTATTTTAATTCTTGTATAAAGGAAGTTTTGGTTTAGCATATGACTTTTAATTTATTGTGCCTATAATCTCTCACACAATGAAGATTAAAGTTGTTTCCCCAAACCTAAAAAAAAAAAAGACAGGATACTATCTCCTGCATTTATACATTAAAACCCTTTTCAAGAAAAGGGAAATAGGAGTGGAATGGATATCCTATAGAGTTATTCATGCTATTGAGTTCTGATAGGCAAAAGGTTAAAGCCAGTCTCAAGCTGTGGACAACAGTTTGACTTAGAATTGCAAGGGCTGAGTTCAAAAAAACAAATAGCGCCAGTAGTCTCTTGGCTCAGTTACCAATATGGAAATGAGTCCTAATAAATTATTTTCTATGATGTTTCTAATCCCACAGAAAGCAATTCTTTATTGTCTGAGTAGGTTATTTAAAGGAGAATTTTGATGGCTTTAAATAGCTATCAATTAACTTTCTATTTCCTGGTATAAAATATGAACATTATAATAATGTTGAGTCATTCATGAACACAAAGGAGAGAAAAAAATCACATGTGTCATGTGACCTTTTTAACGTGCTGTATAAATGTGGCCTTTATATGTTTCTCACCACAAGACTCATCGTCCTCTGTTACCAAATTAAACAGAAGAATTGGATGACGTCCACGTGCAAGTCAGAAATTACCCAGCCCCTTTGAGAACTTTATTGGCAGAACACTCAGGCTGGGGAAGGGGCTTCCTGGGTGGATTAGAACTTGGATAATATGTTTTGCATTGCTCTTGAAAATTATTGAATTTCTTTTGAGTTATTTTTTTCACAATGATGAAAAACAGCTGAAATTAATGAATGTTTTGAATTTAAATAGCATTTCACCATTAGTCATAAGTATCATAATAATTTTTAAAGCACTTTACCATTAATATTTAAAATGATCAGCAGAACTGCCTAAGCTATGCTTTTTCTTTCCTTGATAAATTTATCAATTTGAGCTTCACTTATATCACTGTGCAATGCCGATCCATTTCATTTGGCTGCAAGACAAACTAACATATTTTGTTTTGAATAACTGTTACTTTTTTTTGAAAAGTAATCTATTTGGAAAGGAGGTAGCTGGAGGGAGGAGTGAGGAAATAGAGTTAACCTAATTACCCTGTAATGCTTTTTTCTTTTTAATAATTTAAATGACGTGTCTGGAAATGTCCTTTTAGAAAGAATATGTGGGCTTCTGCTTTATCAGGACAAAGTAAATGAAAATGCTAATTGATTTCCAATGAAATTATTTGGGTGAATTGTTAATTTTTGATTTGGAAGCAATGCTATTTCTGTTCATGCATAAATAGTCTAATATCTGTAAGGCTGTTAAGTCAGACCTTCTACGTTTGGTAAAGCAGACTGCAGAGTGGAAACTCTCTAAGAAAGCACAGGAACCACTGTGTTTGGGGGGAAGGTGCCTCAGCTTTTACCCATTGCACACACTGTACTAAGTTGTTTTGCCAAGTTCAATGCCTTACAGAACAACACCACACCCCACCGTTACTGTCTGTTTCTGCTCAGGGGGAACCTTGTGAGACTTTCCTTACAGGGTGCTTTGATATTTTACTGCTCAGCCTTCAGTCCCTGGTGCATATTCCTAATATGGTTCACTTGATATTGTGCTTCCTACAGGGCTGCCTCCATTCTCTTCCTAAACCTACGAGGAAAAGTACATGATGATTGTCCCTTCTCCAAGGCAAAGGGCCTACATCATTCTTTTTCATTCTTTCTAATACAATGATCTCAGTCTAGTGCCCCGTGTATGGAAATCCTCAGTATTATTGTCAGCTACAGAATGAAGGGGTTTTAAAGACTTTTAAAAGTAAAAGGATTGAACTTTTTCTTTATCAACTCCATGAAATAATTATGATTTCATAAAACAATGGGATCCTCCTTCCAATATTATGGTTATGTTTAGAAAATATCAGCTTTCTCATCGTAGTAACCATTATATTGGTATGATTCTCTTACTTTAGTGGTTAACCTTGGTCTATGAGTTCAAGACTTTAGAGTCCCCCTGACACCTAATGCAACAGAAGATTCTCAGATATTTAAATATCAATTCCAATGATTCTATTACAGATTTGAGTAAATGTGAGCAATTATTCAAACTGAAGAAAGGTTTATATATTTTGTGACTACTTTTATTGTGCAAATTTCTGGGATACAGTGTAATAATTCAATACATGCATACCATGTATCATGCTCAATTTATAGTGGGTAACACTTCTATTTCCTCAAACATAATTTTAAAATATTCAGTCAGTCCATAATTTTTGAACATTTTTTGTAGTGTGTGGTGTGAAACAATAGCACATACATACACTGTGCACTAATCAAATTGGATATAATATGATATAGGCTTACCCAAAGGTATTCCAAAATTATACATTTTGATTCATCTGCTTTTGGGTGGGGCTCAGGCATCTTCAGTTTAAACAAATGTCTCAGAAAACACTCATGCCAGTACCAGCAAACTGTAATTTAAGCAGAAAAAGTTGTAGAAGAGGCACTCAGCAGTCTAGAAACTGTTTCAAAGATGTGTTTCTGTGTGCAATGGTAGCATTTTCCCTTCTCCCACTTAGAATATGACACCTTTGCTTATTATCAATTATCTCCATTGCATTGAAATAAGCTTTCTGCCTTCTCGGTGGCACCAGTGCAGGCATGGAGAAAAATTCATAATTCATTTCTTTTCTTTGGTTATGCAACATTGGGGAAAAAAGAATATAAAGTAGTTGGCAAAACATGGAGAAGTTTGCTTTTCTCTGTAGTAATGTGATTATTTCTGCTATTTTTTATTTTTTGCCTTTTTGAGACAGCATTTCTCTGTGTCTCATGGCTGTCCTAGAACTAGCTCTGTAGACCAGGCTGGTCTCCAAATTAGAAATCAGCCTGCCTCTGCCTCCCCAGTGCTGGGATTAAAGTCATGCACTACCACTGCCCTGCCTGGAATTTTAATGTCTGCTAATAATGACAAGGCACCAGAAAGAAAGACTCATGAATCACCATTTATTTTTTCTCATCTTCATGGAGTTTCTCTGCATCATCACCGTGGCTGTTTATCTAACATCAGCCCAGGGCTCTATTCACTGCCCCTGCCCCCGTGAAATTCTGCCTATGGGTTTTGCTCACTTCAAGAATAAGTCTATGTCTGGAATTGACTGAGCAAGTCTATGTGGGGTCTTCCACTTTTCTTTCCTGGAGCCCCGTCTACTTCATCTGCTGATTTCTTAGACTTCCCCTAACATTTCAATGTATATACAACTTCCTGCCAAGAGGGCCTCCCAGTTTTGACTCACTGTTCAGATTCCTACTCTGTATTTGGTACTCATTTCACTGACGTCCTCCAATGGGAAACCTACGATGGAAGAACTGATTATTCTGATATGATTAGCTCCTCTAGTTCCATAAACCACCAGGTCGTTAGAGAAAAGAAATCAGCAATGGCTGACCCCATTAACTTATGTCATTGTTTTGACAGCTCTACGAGACAGTTTCCCATATTATGGATAATACCCCTGAAGGTGAGGGGACTTAGTCAAGGCCTCGGAAACTAATGATTAGAAGGGTTGGCACTGAAACCCAATATCCTCTTTTCACCCATTATCTGAACCTTTGTATTCTACCTAAGTTCTGTTTTGCTTCAGTGCCTTCTCTGTTAGGTTGGTTATTCCTTCAGCACAGAAACCATATCTTAGGATTCTCCATATTCCAGGTTTGTAGTGAATAGCCTAAACCACAGTAAAAATTTGATTAATACATTATTAAATCATGTAATAAATTGATAATACACTGACCTTGGCAAGACTTAAAGAGCAGCAGAAACTACAAATGTGAGTAGGGTCACCCAGCCACAGTCTATTTAATACCCCCTTATAATACATAACTCAGAGGAACCACAGTGACTTGAAACTTCTACATTAAGTTTGTTATCAGTGCAGTGCAATAAAAGGCAGGCTTGATTTACTTGCATTTGACCTCTAGAATCAAAGGTGCAATTAGGAATGGTCTGTTCCTTTTTTGTAGCTATTTTTGGATTTCTCTGTGGCAAGGGACATTAGTTTCAGCTCATGTGATGTATGTCAGTGATGGGCTCAATGATCAAAGTGCTCCTACTCCTTTGTGCTCTGAAGCCTCTAATTGTCAATCCTTCCTGTCAGTGCTCTTGGACAGTACAGGCCAACGGTGCTTCGGAAGACTCAATTCAGAAGAGCTCTTAACATGTGCCTGATCTGGAAAATGACCTGCTTGTTGTGCATGTATCTTTCCAACTTTCTGTACATTTAAGCCAACACCCTATGCTTTGGAGTCAGAGAGACTTAGGTTAAAGTTGAAGCTTTAACTGTAAGTTAAAACAATATGCAGAAACTCTCCATGTCTTTGTTTACTTATTCATAGGATTAATAGAATCTTATTAGTAGGACTGGTGATAATTAAAGTTAAGGAGTTATTATAAGGATTAAAAGTCAAAATTTATATACAATATCTCTTGTGTTTGACATTACATTTTTCACACTTCCAATAAAGCTAGGTACAAAAAACTAAGTCAGTTACTTTGACCCAAAAGCCTGAATTCAGATCCCCAGAGTAGCACACTCAGCTTACACACATATCTCATTTTCTTAACTATTTCACCTCTTCTATCTCTGGCTTTTTAATGAAAAAAAAAACATGATGAAATACATGATCCACATTGCCTTTCTTCCCACGGTATATTTAACTACCTTTACTAAGTTCTGCACAATGATAATTAACTCTTGATTATTCATATATCAGTTATAAGCCTCTCTACCAATAAGTGATGACCACTTGTTGAGTTCATGTCATGGCCCACTTAACAGTGAGTGACTTGGGTCAGTAGGGTGATTCAACTATACACTTTTATTTAGAAACCCAAACAGGTAGATAAGCTTATGATGAATAGAGTACCCCTGCAGGGTGATCTTCACTTGACCAACCATACAACAAAATATAGATATGAATTTGTGGATGATTCTAAAGAGTATGTAGATGAACATTGGAGCAAGATAGGTGACAGAATATATGTGTCTATTCCTGAGTATCTCAAATTCTTTCTTACCCCATATAAAAAATCAAATTCATTGGTCATTAATTACCTAGTATCAGCCCTTCTCAAACATCTTCTGTCCCTTCCATCATCTTGCTTGTATAAGACTGCTCATTCTGTCTTAAATGATCTGAAAAAATTGTTTTCATATCAAACCCTTTAAAGTAAAGAGCAGTTCTGCTTCTTTCACTATATTTTTCCTCATGTTTCCTCCCCAAAGGAAGAGTAAAAAGTAGGCACCAAGGTTTTCCTACTTTATATCACATAAGATCAAATCATGGCAGGTCAAAGTAGGAGGAGGCCTCAATAAAGATACAAACATGTGTGTGTGTGTGTGTGTGTGTGTGTGCATAGATTAAAAACTAAAGCCCAGAGAGATAAAGGAATCATCCAGGGCCAAAAGCAAATCTTTTTGATTCCATTCCTAATTTCTTTCCAAACATTCATATTGCCTTCTCTTGCTGCAGGACCAGTTCCATAAGGTAGTTGTATTAACTGCTTTCATAATTTCTCTAATTAACCTACAATATATATTAAAATGATAAAATGTTAGGATTTGTAAAAATCCTGTCAGTAAAATCTTCCTTGTATAGACCGACAGTTTAAAATATTTCCCTAGTTCTGCTTTATGATCCTGTGAGTTTTGAAAATGACTTAGTTTTTCTCAGTGATTGCTCAGATTTCAGAGAAAATGAACTCCTGGCAGCTGAGCCTATGATAATTGTTTCTGTGTATTAGTCATAATCACTTTTTAAGCAGCAAAGCCTATTACTGTTACAGAGTGAGTTTCAGATGCCCTGCAGATTTGAGTAATTTTGGGTAATGCATCTGTGTGTGGTAAAAAGATTTTACAATGCCTATAAAATGTTGCCTCATGACATGTTCAGCAGTGAATCTGTGGCACCATATAGCAATTTCAGTGCTTTTCATTAAACACCAGATATCATTTACATTGTGCAGTTTTTAAACAAGAGCCATCCTCTGAGATAAGGAGGGTCTTCAAGCTGCTAGCATTTGAGAGTCCTGAATGGGTCTTGGAGTCTTGTAAATAAGTTTCTAGAAGCAAAAGAAAACAGTAAACACACACAACTGAGAGGCATACGCAGGAGAGCATTCTGTTTTCCCTTCATCATTCTTAGCTGCGTTCAAGGGTGTTTGTGTGTCTTCCAGCTTTCCTCCTCTAATCAGGACAGATCAGAGGTCTGACTCTCTGCAAGAGACTTGCATAACACGCAGTTTCCCACATAAACATAATAGAAAGATAATGGGTAAGGCAGATGGGAAGCAAGTTCCTGGCTTTTGGGTACTTAAACTTCTCTTTCTTGTCTTCAACTGCCTTTAGGTCATTGTTGTTATTATAATTAAGCTTCCCAGATATAGTTACTTTTTCATTTGATCAATTTACACATTCGTATTTAGTACCAATATGTGTCTTGCAAGTGGACAGAAGCCCAAGGGCAGAAACGGATATGAGAAAATGAGGGTCTATTTAAAAAAATTTTTTTTCTCCTCAAAAGTGGTAACACTGTTGCAACAAATCAGGAATTCCAGTTTCTCCACTAAACACTAGAGTACTTTTACTTGCAAATATCATGTATTTATTAATATCATCCAAATCTACATTCATCATCTTTGTCTAAACAGATTTATCTGTGACTAATGGAAGTTATCATACTTTGTAGTGCCAAAACAGCATACAAACATTGCATTTCTTTATCATTAGATTTATTCTCTCTGAATAAGTACCATGAAGAGAAGCTAAATATGAGGGACTGGGAAAGGGGTAAATGCAGGACAGGAGTGTGTGTGTGTGTGTGTGTGTGTGTACACGCACACACATGTGTATATTTTATATAAATTTGGTATACGAAGGTTTCAGAAAACTAAAGTTTTCCTAGTTCTAGTTCTGTCCCAGGTTTTTGGAGGTAACGCTGGATGATTAAATGCACACATTTGGAGTGAAGATTTTTAGCATCCATTTTGAATGCCAATTCTAACTGTAGATAAATTCATTAATTTGTATAGCTCTTGGGTCTGGTTAATTTGAGTCTGTGAGTTTTTTTCAGTAAGTTTTATAATAAAGTAAAAGGAAGAAAGCAATTTTCAGTGAATTTCAAAAAAATAATTATCTTAAACCTATAAAAATAGGGCATTGTATTTATCCACATGACACGAGTTCTTTCAAATCGCCTTTTCCTAATGTGTGATGGTGACCGTGTAAGGTAGAAGTCAAATTTAAGTTCATGTCTAAACCCTGACACCACTCTGTAAACCAATGGAAACTTTCAGAAGCAAATGGAAGCTATTGCTACGAAATGAACCCTTGTCCCTGGCCCCTTTGCTTTCAGAATAGTGCATTACATAGACATTATTAAAGAATCTACCTAGACTCATAGGTCCTGATGCAACTCTCAATATACATGCCCTATGCCCAACTCTTGCCCCGTAGCCAATATTCAAAATGCAGATAAGCTTTAAGCTCAGTAGGTATCAGAACACACTGGAAAGAGCACTGTATTTCATTATGTTTTTTAAAATTTACTCAGCCAAAACTTGCTGAAGATGCAGGTAGATGCAGGATTATGCTCACTAGGCAGCGTTTTAGAGACTATAGAACTGCATAGGTTATGTGTGCATATTTATGGTCTGCTTTTGCTGGATGTTTGTTCTGGCAAGGGAGGCATATCTGATCTACTTGGATTCCAGACTCTAATTCCATCACTAACTGCCTCTCCTTATGATCATTACTTCTCCTCTAGGAATCCAAATGTCTTTAACTACAAAACTGATTACTTAAGGAAGCACTTTCCAAAGTTAAGTGTGCTAATGTGTACTGCTATACACAAAAATTGCTGTTATATTCCTTTCTACTTGTAACTACATGAGTTGAGCCAATCTACAGACATATATGAATGTATTCTTGTTTAGAGGAACAGTGTGGCCAATGCTTTATGATCCTTATCCTTATTGACAACAAGGTTTTGCTCATTTTCATAAGGCCCCAGCACATAACATCGGACTTATTTACCAAGTAGCAAGATTTAGAAAATTTATAGGCTTTTTTTTTTTCAGTCTTTCTGGCAACTTCAAAATGCAAAGCTTATGCAGATTTTCTCTGGAGACAGAACTGAATGCAGAGGCATTGGAGTTAAGCTACTTGTTTGATGAGGAATTCTGGTATGTTTATCTGATGTAAACTGACCCAGGTTGAGTTTTGCATTGTTTCTTAATTGGCTTCTCCACTTAACAAGAGAGTAAGAACCGTTCCTTCTTCCATATAAGAAAGCTGTTCCATTTTTTGTTTGGGTACTTAGTGAACAATGACATGGTCCTATGGACTGCAATATTAAGTAAGAACTCTGCTCTCATGAGCTTCTGTCTTTTGACAAATGCAGGCAATAAATACATAGACATATTATTAAAATATTCAGAGAAGAAAAGTGGCATGAAGAAAAATGAGACAGAAAATTACTGGGAGGAGGAAGTATTCTCTGAAATGCAATTGTTGATGTTGTGGAGAACCCAGCAACTTTTTTTAAAAAAAAGTATTTCTAAGAGCTAAAGAAATGCGACAGTTGCTAGGAGCACTGGCTGCTCTTCTGGAGGACCCGGGTTCAATCCCGGCACACACATGGAAGTTTGCAGCTATGTATAACTCCAGTTCCAAGGTTTCAGACACCTTCTTCTGCCCTCTGTGAGCATTAGGTACCCGTGTGGTGCACAGAAATACGTGCATGAAAAAATCCCTTACACATGAAATGAAAATCAAAACATTAAAGAAGAGAGACCTTCTGGGATTAGTGTGTTAATTGATAATACATGTACAAGGAAAGAGGTGGGTTTAAGTCCCAAGACCACTAAGTTACATAATTATGCATATATAGACATATATAATAAAGTATATATATATATATTCAAAGCACTTGTCATTATTATTTAAATTTCAATTAAACACAGGTGTTCCTGGCTTGCACAGAGAAGTTCATCAGTAAATGATGTCTCCCAGAGTTGTCATGGATTCTACCTGTTCCTAAAGTGGAAGAGAAGAGAAGACCTCCAAGAAAAGCCAGGGAGAAGAGTAGAGATGAGTGCAGACCCTCTATCAATTTCTGCTTTAGGCTATTTCCACCAGGTCCACCTTCTCCTCCTCTTACACATCTCCTAACTAAAAGCCCAGGGCAGAGTCGGCATCATAAGTTTCCATAAAGGAAGGGAAGGAAGAAGTAGGGCAAGGGGCCAATAGGTCAGTGAATTTCTTGGGACACCACTTCAAATCATAGCGTATGAATTTGAGGAGATGAGAGAGGGAACATTAGATCTCCAAGAGTAAGGCTAGAGGGATAGTTCCTTGGACAAAGGCATTTACCATGTAAACATTAGGACATGAGTTTGAATCCCTGAATTCAAATAAAATCTAGACACATAGTGCAAGCATTTGCAATCCTGATGGTCTTGTGAGGACATAAGAGACAAAAATAGATTTTCTGGAAGCTCGCAGGCTGAAATCCTGATGTCCCCTAACTTCCAAACACTTTGGCATGTATGATAATTTACACACACATACAAGATCATAGAAAGATAATAGCTTAAATACTTAAATAAAGGTGCTGGAAAAGAGGAACAGAAAGACAGGAGGGAAAAATGAAGAACTAAAGAAGAAGTTTGAGCCGGGCGGTGGTGTCGCACGCCTTTAATCCCTGCACTTGGGAGGCAGAGGCAGGCGGATCTCTGTGAGTTCGAGACCAGCCTGGTCTACAAGAGCTAGTTCCAGGACAGGCTCCAAAACCACAGAGAAACCCTGTCTCAAAAAACAAAACAAAAAAATAAATAAATAAAAAATAAAAAAAGAAGAAGTTTGATCTGGTATCCAGATAAAAATTCTAATTTCTGACGGGGGACTGACCTGCACATCTTATAAGATGTTGGGTTGCTGAGTGTCAGTGCTCAGTTTTATCCACATCAGTGGTTACTAGAAGTGAAATTCCTATTTTCTTAAAGTCCAGGCAATGGGGAATCCTTTCTCTGTGAACAGTGATCGATGCCCATGATAAAGTTTCCAAACCTTGACAATCTTCTCCCAGCCTAAACATTTCTCATCAGGTTCTGAAGGCTTGCAGAAAATAATTTCCCAGCCATGGTTGTTCACATTTGTTGCAAGTAATTTTTATTTAATCTGTTGAAGGAGTAGGCTGGTTTGAATACAGTGATTTTGTTTTACAGACAATTAAAAGAGAAAAGCCTCCTCTGCCCAAATGATCTATGTAAACCAATAAAAGTCACTTTGAGGCCTGGGTAATTATCTGGATAATTATCTAAACTCTTAGCTCTGCTCTTCCAGGCTTCTGGTAGACACACAATGGAAACTTGGATGATTTGAACACTTGGCTAATTCTAAAGGCCAAATGCCTGTAGCACTAAAGAAAAAAAAAATATTTACCTGTTGCTATGTTAGAATCATAAACTTCAAAGAGAGCAAAAACTGCTCCTGTCGGTAAGAAATGAACTAAGGTAGTATTTTCCTTAGCAGAGGACATGATACTTGCTTTGATAATAATTTCTGCTATTCTAGATTTCAAGGGATTGAATGCCTCACGAACATCTCTTATATTACTCTCTGGTTGATTCATTTCAATGAGACATTTTTTAACTCTTTCGAAACAGATGAAGCACAGTGAGTTTTCATAATTTATTTATATGCACAAGTCATAAACCTGAAATTTGTGGTTCTTTGTATTTTCAGTTTGGAAGGGGATAAAAAAGTGATATTTGTTATAAATCAGAATTTGTGTACTTTGATTTGTACTTGGAGCTCTTTCTCCAAAATACTAACAGCAGATGGGGTGAATGGTGTGGGATTTCCACTGTGAACACGCAACTCAACTCACTCCCAAGATCAATCAATATAAAGAATTACTGAACTTTAATGGAAATAATTATCTTATTTTACTGCACAACTTTTAGGTGTTTATGTGTAATAAATGATACACACACATACCCCCCCACACACAAGTGTTTTATATACTAAGCCTTGACAGCTGATATGCATTTCCCTTATTCTCAAAGCCTCTGTGCTGGTTTTTAGTGAAATCATAACCCTTCAGAAGTTATAATATTTTGATTTCTACTATATCAATCATTTTGACCACCCCTCTGTTTCACATATACAGACTTATGTAGTGTTACTACACCACAGTACCTAAGATTGCTAGGCACATTGACTTCCATGACATGAATACAGCATTGGAATGAGATAATGCTGCCAAGATATTAACTGGAAGATAAAGGTTTGAGGCTCAGAGACTTGATACAGCTTGCTTAAGGTTCTACAGGACACAAATCTTCAGAGACTTAGGATTCCATGTTCAAGGCTTCTGTTGAATTCTGGCGGGGCCTCAGAAGATAGGCAGCCTTGTCCTAGCAACATAATGATATAAAAACAAGGCCAGATGCCTGAATCTCTACTTCATCATTACTTTCATGTGTATTTTCAATGCTATTTGGTTTATTTTATACTCAATTATTTCATCTATGAGGTAGGAATAGGCCTGACATACTTCTGTTCCTATCCAAGATTTTTCTGTGTTCCACATAAGTTCTATATAAAGATTTCAATCCTGTTAGGTGAATGAGAAACTCATGGCTAGGGATGTAGCATAATTAATTTTCATCTTTGAAATTATGCTTGCTCTATTATTTTCTTTCTCAAAAAGTTCAAATATTCTAAAAGTACATTCAATATTTGTATTTAGGAGGGCTACTTTATTTTTTTTAGTTAATCTTGTACCCAGCCACATCAATGAAGGTGCTTCTCAGCTATAGGAGTTCCATGATAGAATTTTTGGATACTATTATATCATCTACAAATAACAATACTTTGACTTTTATATCCCCTTGCTCTCCTTCATTTCTCTTATTTCTCTAGCTAGAACTTCAAGTACTACATTGAACAGGTATGCAGAGACTGAACAAGTTTGACTTGGTTCTGATTTTAGTAAAATTGCTTTGTATTTCTCTCCATTTAATTTATTTGCTATAGGATTGCTGTAGATTGCCTTTATTATCTTTAATATGATTGCTTTATTCCTAATCGCTCCTAAATTTTTATCATGAAGAGTGTTGGATTTTGTCAAAGGCTTTTTTGGCATCTAATAAGATTACCATGTGTTTTTTTGTCTCAGTTTGTTTATATAATGGATTACATTGACTGCTCAACTATGTTCATAATGATTTTATTCATAATATCCAGAAACTGGAAACAATTTAAATGCCATTCAACCTAAGAATGGCTAAAGAAAATAAAATATATTTACACAATGGACTATTACTCCGCTATTACAAAAAAAAATGGCATCATGAAATTTGGGGCAGCTGGATGGATCTAGAAAGCAACAAATTGAGCAAGGCAACCCAGACCTCGAGGGACAAACATATGTACTCCCTTTTAAGTGAATATTAAATGCTAAGTAAAGGATAATCACGCTACAACCAATAGACCCAGAGAAGTTAAATAAAGAGGAGAGGTCTAAGGGGATACATGGATTTCTCTGACAAGGGGAAATAAGATAGACTTTGTTGGTGGACTGGGAGTGGGTGGGAATGGGAACAGGTGATGTGGGAGTGTCATATCAATCTGTTGATTTCATTGGTTAAGCAATAAAGAAACTCCTTGGCCCTGATAGGTTAAAACATAGGTGGGAGGAGTAAACAGGAGGAAGAGGAAGTGAAGTAAGACTCCTCGGAGAGACCCGACAGCTCTTCTCTCTGGAGCAGAGACGCCAGGCTCCGCTCTCCCAGGCAGCTCCGACCCAGGATGGACGGAGGCTAGAATCTTCCCGGCAAGCGCACCTTGGGGTGCTTACACACATTACTAGAAATGGGCTAGCCCAGGTGCCGAGAAGAGGCTAGATAGAAATGGGCCAAGCAGTGTTTAAATGAATACAGTTTGTGTGTTGTTATTTCGGGCATGAGCTAGCAGGCGGCCGGGGTGCTGGGGACGCAGCCCCGCTGCTCCTTATTACTACAAACAGGAAGGATCAGGAAGTGGAAAGAAGGATGAAAGGAGAGAGTATAGGGAGAGACATCTAGCACTGGGACATTTAGGGGCAATAAAGAAACCTAGTAAAGTGGAAACTTCCAGGAACCTATGATAGTGACCATATTGGAGGATATGGAACCTGAACTGGCTGTCTTCTATAACCAGGCTAGGCTCCCAGTGGAGGTACTGGGACACCAACCCAGTCACAAAAGCCTACCACCCACAATCTGTCTTGCCAACAAGATGTATTGGGGTAATGGTGGCTCAGAGCTTGTAGGAGTGACCAAACAATGACAACTCTAATTTGAGGCCCCTGTGAAGAGAGGGACCTGCCTGCTCTTGGGACCTTTTCCACCTACTAGTTTGCCCTGTCTGGCCTTATTATGAATATGTATGCCTAGATGGCAAGAATCTAGAAGCTGAATGACTCATAGACCTAGGGTAGAAAGAACCAAACACAACCGACAAACAAACCTACCAACCAACAAACAAAAAGTCAATGAAATGATTCCTAATGACATTCTGCTCTACTCGTAAGATTGGTGCCTATCCCAAATGGTCATCATAGAGGATTCCTCAAGAACTGGTGGAAGCTGATGTAGAGACTCACAGTGGAACATCAGGCAGACCACAGAGAACCTGGCGGTGTTAGAGAGTATTGTAGGAGCCACGATGGTCGAGGATACCAGGAGAGCATAGCCCACAGAATCAATTAATAGGAATCACAGGGGCTCTCAGAGACTGAAACAGCAGCTACTGAGATTGCATGGGTCCCTGCTAAGTCCTTTACATATATGGTCCATTACTTTAGCTTAGGGTTTTTGTAGGACTCCTGGGGCTCTCTGATTCTTTTGCCTGTTCTTGGGACCTTTTCCTCCTACTGATTTGCCCTGTCTGGCCTTATTATGAATATGTATGCCTAGTCTTACTGCACCTTCTATGCAGCACTTGGTTGATATACTGGTAGGCCTGTTCTCACCCCCCTCACTTCCCACCCCCCCCACACACACAGGGTTTTTCTGTGTATTTTGGTGCCTATCCTGGAACTAGCTCTTGTAGACCTGGCAAGGTCTGTTCATTTTATAAAGGAAAAGGAAAAGCAGTGGAACTGGGGGAAGAGGGTTGGTGGCAAGGTACTGGTTGGAAGGGAGGCTGGCATCAGGATGTGTTGAATAAGAGGGAAAAAAATTAAAGGTATGGAGATTGCTGACTGCTGTTTTTTATGAGCCTAGGATAGCACCTAGCACAGAAGTCACGTGCAATCGGAGTTCACTGACTCTAACAGATAACCAGAAGTAAGGGTGTTCAAAGTATCTTTTCCTTTTCGTAGAGTGTCCTTTGTTCTTCGAGACAAGTGGTCGCTGTATATCTGTAGTTCCTGTGATCATGACTTGTCACGGAACAGGTAAGAAAGACAACCTTCAGGGTCCTGAAAAGTCACATTGTACCATAACTCCCCAAATCTTCGGGATGTAACGCGAGCAATTCTAGGAGTAGATTATCAACCTATTGTTGGAGGGGCCAGTAGGGTTTCCGATTAATGCTGCTCTTGGCAGGATGCATGAGACCTTCTGTCTCCATTGCCCTGCCTTCTGCCTGCTACCTATTGTTAACCGCAGTGCTGTGGTGGTATTAGGGAACACAATAATGTCTGCTAATGCCGCTAACACCTTGGTAATATCTGCCTCTCTTCAATTACTTTTGTTTACAAATTACTGCTAATTTTGTTCTTAAAAGCTAGTTAAGAACAAATGCTGCTAGAATTGATGGGAAGCTAACTGCATGATTAAGTAATTACGTTTTTTAAAGCTTGCCTTACACTAGGACTAATGATATGTCAACCAGTAGCAGAAACCCCAGATAATGAATGAGAAATGCTTATATGTACTTAGTCACTTTTAAATCTCCCTTCACGCTAGAGCTGGTACTGTGCACTGGCTACTGGGATGAAGAAAGGGAGTGACGGCTTGGCCTCGCTTGCCTTTGTGTGGGACACAAACCCCCACGAAGGCTTCTTTTTTCCCCAATCGGCTCTTTACTTTTTTTTTTCTTTCTAGTGCTGAGTTTTCAATTGGCTCGCTGATGAAAACGCTACATCATTTTGTTGACTAAAGTGTTGAATGAATTTAACCAGGAAGTGATTGTCCTTTCAGTGCAAGGACTGAATTGGCATGGAACTTTTGAGGATACACAATAGAATTAGAGTTAGGGCTGCAGGGGCCCAACGATCCTCCCAATGGTGGCTTCTACTGTTTGTGTGTAGAACGGGGAGGCAAGTGTTGGAATGACAAGGGACAAGAAAGAGAATGGGGAAAGAAGGTCTTTCTGTAGCTATGTTTGAGAATTCTTTCAGTGATGAATGTATGTCTTGTACATTCAAGGGCAGTGAGTCCTCAGAGCTGCCCTCCTGAAGGGAATATTAGAACACAGTTTCCCATTGAGGGTAATGTCTCGCCAACTATATATTCTATATAGTTAGTAGGATCACCAACAATTTTTTTAGGTGAAGGAAGTAGTATAATAACTTTATGTCTGTGTATACATATATATTTATATATGATATTGTAAAATAACTATGTTAATACATTTCATCTAACACTGTACTACCCATGATATATGCCTATATATTTATAATTTATACTCACATGTTAATGTGTATTTATATATAGTTATACACAATGTACATGCATATAAAAACAGGACAATAACTGTTCAAGTGGTTGCTATGATTAAATGCATACATTTGTTGTTATAACTCATATCTACATAAACACAAGAGTAGATAATTACTATATATATTTATTGTACCACATAAACAGTAATGTATTGTGTATTCATGCTCATATTCTCAAAAAGGTATAATTTAGCAATCATTTTAGAGGATGCAAGAGTTACTGGGAATGCTGTAGTTAGATCACTGTCTTGTCTGCACAATGATAGCCAATTACCTCCTTGTTTAGTCTAGAAATTACCAATTGCTAGGCTTTCTTAACATTTCCCCCACACCCTTTTATGGGAGAATACAAATTATAACATCAACCTGGTAGATTTCTGTGAATAGAAAGTGAGACTGTGCTTTCGTACACATGTATGTGAAGTTTATTCTACAGTCCTATCCATAACAGATAATCAACAAATGCTAGTTTCCTGTCCTCAGAACTGTAACATAACTCTAATGTTAACTAACAGTGATGCCCGAGATAAGAAATATACTGTGCAATTTTCTGTACTTGTGAAATTCAAAATATCTCTTTTTTTTTAATTCTGATGTGTTATGATGATAGTACAAACTGGGAAGGCTCATGTCTAAGTAAGTGGATGATTTGAGCTGACTCTGAAGATGTAAATGGAACCTAATTAATGAATGCTTTAATAATTCTCCTGTTTCTTCTTCATAGGTGACTTATTTCCTGCCTGGTTGTGAACATACTCAGTGTATATACATTTAGATATGAATACATATGTACATGTACATACATGCACATGTACAGTTTTTATGTACCGACTTTAATGGAGAACAAAGGTGCATTAATTGGGTTTTCAAAAAAAGTCTCTTATAGACTTTTCTCTGTATCTGCATAGTCTATCCTTACCAGTAGGTATTTCTTCAAAGTTGCAAACGATTCTGGAGATATTTCATTTCCCTCAGGAGGATATTTTTTATTCATAGAAGACTCAGTTGATAAACCAATCATTAGCTATCCATGACTATATTTTATCTTTAAAATCTTACTTTTCTGAGAAATTTAATTTCACTGATAAATTTTTTATTTATATACAAGTATAGTTGTATGTACATAATAATATGCATAATTATGTAGGCAGAGGCTGCTTGTTTGTTTCCTAGTTGCCCAGACCTGAAATAATCACACAGAAGCTTTATTAATTACAACACTGCTTGACTTATTAGCCCAGGCTTCTCATTAACTAGCTCTTAAGTCTTAAATTAACCCATTTCTGTTATTTTGTATTTTACCATGAAGCTTGTGGTTTACCTGTAAGTTCTGACTGGCAGCTTGTGTCTTTCCTTTGGTGGCTTCATGGCATCTCCCTGACTACATCTTCTCTTCTCATTTTTCTATGCTTGGAATTCCCTCCATGTTCTATTCTTCCCTACCCGTAAGGTTCCGTCTGAGTCTCCATCGTCTTCATCATCTCCATCATCTCCATCCGTGGCTACATGACTCAGCTTACTCTCTATATTTATCTCTTCCAGCCTGGCAATATTCTGCCCTGTTATAGGCCAAAAATAGCTTCTTTATTAACCAATGGTAACTAAGCACATTCACAGCATACAGAGGGGAATTCCACATCATAATTATATATAGAATTACTTTGCTAATACATACCTGATAAGAGTAGGTATTAAAAATTAAGAAAATTCCCATTGAAATCTTCAGGGATGAGTTTTGATGTAGATGCCTGGAGCAGTTCCGTAGGAGTGAAGGTCAATTAGTTCCACTTCTCTTTTATAAGTTCTACCAGTCCCTCCTCTGCCTCATGTCTAAGTTAGAAACTGTCAATACAAAAAAAATGTGCTAACTGCCTCTGTCAGAGTTAGAATACGGACATAAAAGGGACAGCCGGAGCCGGGCGATGGTGGCGCACGCCTTTAATCCCAGCACTCGGGAGGCAGAGGCAGGTGGATCTCTGTGAGTTCGAGACCAGCCTGGTCTACAGAGCTAGTTCCACGACAGGCTCCAAAGCCACAGAGAAACCTGTCTCGAAAAAACAAAAAAAAAAAAAAACAAAAAAAAAAAAGGGGGGGGACAGCCGGTGTGCAATTTGCAATTGAACCAACACGTCTGGTATGTAATTGAACCAACATGCCTGGCGTATCTTGTCTTCTGAAATATTTTATGACTCAAAGTTTATTTAATCTGGGATCGAGGCAGCAGCTGTTTGTTACTCACAGTAAGTATTAACTTCTAGCTCCACGAGAAGAGAGTGGAAAAGAAGGTGTGTGTTCTCACACCCAGGTGAGGCCACTTGGTTAACCAAACAGGTTCTATAACCTGGTTTAACCTTGTTTAACACTTTTAACCATCTTTAACACTGGTTCTTTGACCTTCATCTACCAAAACAAGTTTCAAAATATAATAAGGAGATTGACAAAATAAGAGCAGCGTGAGCTTAGGGTAATATAGCCTGGTTATGATGCTCTGGACAGGAAATTATGATTATTAAATAAATATATGAATGGCACTGAACTACTATGAAATGTAAAATGAAAAATGTGTGTCCGTTTTTTAGAGCACCTTTCATTCAGTTTTCAGATGCAATAGGCAACAACCCTGGTGGGTATCAGAATCATCACAGCTTTTAAGGCGTACAAATGCCTATATCCATGTTCAGCAAATAAATTCAGTCCAAGACATGAATGCTTAGATAATTATTTTGTGACAACTAGGTAACTATTTTGATGTCACCAGAGGCCAGTTGTACTGTAACTTACAGTAACCTCAGGCGGCTTATTCATTATGTTTCTTGCTATTGTGGCCAAGTGACTACCATAAACAACCTCAGGGAAGATGTATTCTGGTTCATATTTTCATAGGTGACAGTTCCTCAGGTGAATAGTTCCTAGCAGAGCACAGCAGCTTTCAGTATGGTGATCAGGAAGCAGAGAGAAAGGAATACAGGGAAGGACCAAGATAAGACATTGCTCTCAGTGATACATCTTCAGCGACCTCCATTCTTCAACAAAGACCATCTTCCAAGAATGCCATCCCATTAATAGACTGGTAGGGGATGGAGTCATTCATTAAATCTAAGAGTATGCTTGCTAATCTCCCAGGCAGTTCCCCAGGTGAGTCTCAATCCAGTCACAGTTAAATTCAACTATCAAAGGAGATACGTCATGGCTCACCCAGGACGTTACTAGCTCTGCTACCTAGCTTTACCTTTGTACAGGGCTCATTTTTAAACTGAAGTCAGGTAAAAATAGTGTCACCCCACTGTCATTTCTCTGGATATCGAAGGCAACAGATCTAGGCTTAGTATTTCAGTTCTGAACATGGTATTGTTTTCCCATATTCACTCCATCCATTGTTGCAGAATTGGTGCCTGTCAGTTCTCATTCATCTGGAAGAGTCTGACTGCACAACCACCACAGGCCCCACCTGTGCTTCTGACAATATCTGTCAGTGACTGACACCAGGCACAGTATACATCTGCTCCAGTCTGCTGCCACTTCAGAGCCTGATTGGGTAACGTTAAGTAATGTTGAAATGTCTGCTTAGCAGCTACATCATCCAACACCACAACTGAAAACAACTGGCAAAGTGATTGTTGGATCACTTGGGATGGGGGTGGAGGAATCAGAGGCTGTTGGATTTTGAGTCAAATGTCCTAGATGTGATTTAAATGCCTTCCGTGAACCTGCCAAGTCCCCTCCGGAGCAGAATGCATAGAAATACAAGGATGATAGGAGACACCTATGCAATATAACTGATGTCAGAAAAAAAACTCACATTACTGTTAGATTCTACAAGTAGGCATCAAATCTGAAACTTGGGGCAGACTCCAGTGTTTGGAAGAGAAGTCA
The DNA here is from genome assembly GCF_014885135.2 of Alexandromys fortis. Taxonomy (NCBI): domain Eukaryota; kingdom Metazoa; phylum Chordata; class Mammalia; order Rodentia; family Cricetidae; genus Alexandromys; species Alexandromys fortis. The sequence goes on from NW_026068106.1 coordinate 1,539,845, forward strand.
CAGCTATGTGAGAACAAACTCTCCTGATTTTATACATCTTATTTCCCAGTGCAGGAGCTGAAAGGTAGATTAAAACATAAACCATAAGCACTAAGCTTGTATAGTTTTTCTACTTAATCATATATATTTATGAAATGTCTATGGGATATGACATAGAAATAGAAATACAGTACAGTCAGAAATTACGTGGGTTCCACTTAATGTCTTGAAATATTTGAAGGATGATCTCACTTTGCATGAAGATATTAGAAGACTAGACAGGCATAACTAGCACTTTATCATACACCTATCACCCCCAAATCATCCACTACCCCAGCTTGAAAGAAGAGTGTAACAATTACTTTCTCCCACTGAATCAAAGACAGAATCATCCTATACACTGGATCCTAGAGTACAAGAATATTTTCTTTTCAAAGCAGTCAGTATTTATAGAAATCAGGAGCTTGAGTAACACTTTATCACATCAAACATATAAAAAATAAATATTTTATTTCGATTGATTTTTTTGTTCAATACTAGGTGAACCACTGATGCAATAGACAAGTTCCTGGAAGTTCACAGGAATGAGAGAGCACAGAAACACTCAGTAACATGTATACTCCTTAGAGAACGGCATGATTTCTGAGGCATGTTTATTAATTATAGTGGGGAGAAGCCATATAATTAATAAACTATAAACAAAAATGTGCTCTAGTTGTATCTCATCCTTATCCACTAGGGAAATGCAAATCAAGATGAATCTGAGATACCATCTTACACCAGTCAGAATGGCTAAAATCAAAAACACCAATGATAGGTTATACTGGAGATGATGTGGAGTAAGGGAAACACTTATCCATTTCAGGTGGGAATGCAAACTTTTACAACCACTTTTGAAATCATTGTGACTGTTTCTCAGAAAATTGGGAATTGACTTATTTCAGGACCCAGCAATGCTACTCTTAAGCATATACCCAAAGGATGCTCAATCATACTACAAAAAATTGTTCAGCTATGTTCATAGCAACATTATTTGTAAAAGTCAGAACAGGAAAACAACCTAGATGCTCCTCAACTGAAGAATGGATAAAGAAGATGTGATGCCTTTACACAATGGAGTACTACTCAGCAGTAAAAAATGATGACATCTTGAAATTTGCATGCAAATGGATGGAGCTAGAGAAAACCATCCCAGGTGAGGTAACCCAGACCCAGAAAGACAAAGATAATATGTACTCCCTTATAGGTGGATGTCAGCTGTAAAGCAGAGGATAAAAAATCTGTAGTCCGTGACCCTAGAGAAGTCATATAATAAGATGAACCCTCTCCTGGAATTCACAGAGTGCAGTTTAGGTAATATTTGCCTTTAAACATCAGCATGGTAAATTTCCAGAGACATGACAAAAACACTAAGTGTATATATGGCTTTTCAGGGTCTCTAACCCACATTATTTTTGTTAAATACTATGCAAGAGTTATGTCCCAAATTCGAACTCCCTAATGGTGAATGAATGGCTGATAGAATGTTTTATGGTCACTGTGTTGCAATCATGAGTAGACACGATGAACACTGGGATGTTTACAAATATTGGCTAAAATAAAATAATGAATGAGTTAAATAATAATTAGCCTGCTAGCATGGATGTAGAACTGAGCCCTTGGGAGTTACAAATGAAAATACATGGTGTTTAGAAAATAGATAACATACACTGTTACTCGCTATGGGCATCAGATTATGACATGTATTTGATCAGTGTAGAGTTACCCAGTCATCTGGGAGGCTTTCTCGACAGTCAGAAAGAATTTGGTTTGGATGCTTTGTTGAGAAGATATTTCCTGCAGTCAGACAGTGTTAATGCATGCTAATATATACAGGCTGAGAGCACTACCTGAGGTTGTCTATGGCTCATTAGGAGTATTCAAATGATGCAAAAACAGAAATATTATTGGGATATATTGTTAAAACACTTTGATTATTTTACTTATTTGTTAGTTTTTAAAAGTTAGTTTACAGAATGATAGATTTTATTATAATATTTCCATAGATGTATATGAATATATTTTGTTCTTATCAACCACTTATCTTCCCCCACTTTATCTGACCCTTCTTGCAGGTCGGCATCTTCCCACCAAACTCATGCCATCTGCTGTCATGCTTTGTGTATTCTATTGCTTTCTCCTCACCTTCCCACCCCATTCCATAAGATCAGTTCAGAATGTGTTTGGTGCTCAGCAAGTCAGCTTCTCAAGAGTTCACGAAGCTGAAAAAAATGAAAGAAGAAAAATGAATTTTCTACAGAGCTAAAATGAAGAAAATCAACTTGTATAAAACACTTTGGAAAATATGATCCATATTGAGTTGTGGTGATATCACTAGGAACTTTGGCCAGTTAAAGTGTGAGGATATGTAAAATCAAGTTACTTATTAGAGTGTCTCAATTTGCTCACCTGTTGAAAGAACCAGTTAGAGGAGATTAGCCATAGCATCCCTTCAAGCTCAATTTAAGCCAGAATCTGAAATACTTTCTCAGTTCTGCAAAACCACAAACTTTCTACCACCTTTGGGTCTATGGTCCAACATTTATGCTTTGATCTCTCTCGAGCAATTTCCACACCTGCATTTCCCTCCTCTTAGGTTGAGTACAAATTGGGGAAACTGACTTGACTGACACTACCAGGTTTGCTGTTTAAGAGGAAATAAGTTGATTTTTCTCTCAAGTGTTCTATGGTGGCAACAGTGAAAGGCAAAAAAAAAAAAAAAAGAAAAAAAGAGGAATATGCATAATGTATTTATGAAGTAAAGCATTAGGACATACAATGGTGATACAAGAGCAAGGTAATGATAAATATAAAACTCCAGAGATGTCTTGAGGCAAATAGTAATTTATTGCCCCGCCACTGGGAGCCACACTCTATGACAGGGTACACAGGATAACAGGATTGAGATGAAAGAGAAAGATGTCACGGTCATTAATGACAGTTCTCCTGATTAAGGTAAGATTTTCATCTGATGAAGGAAGAGAGGGGTTTGTCCCTCAGGAAAGAAATGATATGCAAATTGGAGAAATGGGAATATTTAAGATGTCTTCAGAATGTGAGAATAGAAGTCTAATTAAAGAGGATGGTTCATGTAGGGAAATACTAAGGGATGGAGGTCCAACTGGGATCTGTGTGGATGTCTGTGAGCTGTGTTACCTCAGAAGGTCCTAGGATCCATGTGAGATGAAATCAGAGGGCCATGCTGAGCCAGCCATGCCCTTCGCTGACCCTGATAAAGCTGGCCTTGCTTCTCACTGAACAGCAAGAGAGCTGGCCTCTGCATGCTGAAGAGATGGTTCCCACCCCTCATCACAGGCCAGGGTGAACCACCCTGTGGTCATGCATGTAGAGAAGCTGACTTTACCTATTTGCCTAAGGTGGGTTTTAAATGGAGATTGCATTTTCATTTCCCTGCTGAATAATCACACAAAACTATATTAATTACAACAATTTTGGGCTAATGTCTAACGCGTATTCCTAGTTAGTTCTTACATCTTAAATTAACCCATTTCTATTATATTTTATTTTACCACAAGGCTCATGGTTTCTTACCTCTGGCTTCTTGGGCGGCTACATGACATCTCTCTCTTTGACTCCACCTACAATCTCCACATTTCTCTGTTTGGATTTCCTGCCTGGCTTTGGCCAAAACAGCTTTATTAATCAACCAATAAATGCAACACATATATAGAAGGACATCCTACATCATCTCCCCTTTTGTGCCTAATTTAAAAGAAAGGTTTAATTTTAAAACAGTAAAACCACATATATGAAACAGTCATCAAGCAAGAATTATAGTTACAATATTTAGTCCATTTATATTTGGCAAATGAAGGAAAATACTATATCATCTATCCTGTCTTTGTGAGTCTAAAGTTTTATATCAATTTACTTTTAACATAACTAAGAAAAACTATCATTAAAACTATCTAGTCTTCAACTCCATCTAAGACCCTAAATAAGCAGGAAGTGCATTGTAAGCAACTTCCAAAGTTCTAGAAATGACAGAGACATTTCACTGCCAACCAATAAAATCAACACATATACAGATGGACATCCCACACCAGTGGGTGGTTCTACAGGCCTGAACTGACCAACTTGACAACTATTCAGGCCCACACCTGGGGCTTGGGTAGACCCACCCTAGCATCTACCCCATTTAGGACTGGCTGGAACTGGTAAGAGACTGGTCCTGTGGAAAAATACCTGCAAGATCTCCAAGACTAGTGGCAGCCACAGAATATCCCAGAGGAGTTCCGATTCAAATCCAGTAATGATGACATACCAGAAATCAGAGGCCTTGAACCAGACCAGTGATTCATTGCAATGAACCCTTGACAGTAAAACTGATGGAACAACAGGATGTATTACATGGCACACTGAAACCTCCAATATTACCAGAAAAGCTGTTGAAGAAACAGGAAGGAAGGAGAAAGAAAGAGATTTTTCTATTTTTGTGGATTTTGTTTTGTTTTTGTTGTGGGTTTTTGTTTTTCTTTTTGATTTGTTTTTGGGCTTTTTTTGGTTTTGCTTTTATTTGCTTGATTGTTTGCTTTGTTTCCTTTTCTATGTGTTGAAGAATGGCAGGAATGAAGGGAGGACATAGGCATAGGACTGGGAGGTGAGTGGAATTGGTGTGTATGATGTGAGACTCCCAAAGAGTCAATAAAGAAGTTATTAAAAGACAAAAAAAGAGTAAAATGCAAGGTGTGATTAAGTCAAGAAGGCCAAAGAGAATGGTGGAGGTGAAAGTCAGGGATGGGAATGTGACCACTGGTGCATGTGGTTCAGGCGTGGAGTTGCCTTGGCTATATCTCCACTCATCCCAAAGCCACCATCTCTCCTGACTGAATTGTTAAGTTAGCCAAAGTGCCTAGCAAACTGTCTTTCTCCCTACCTCACTTTTCACCTACGATGGAGAAGAGGAAGCAGATTCATCTGTTTTAACAGAGACAGAAACCCTGGGCAACTCTCTTGTTCTACCACCACGAATTCAGCTTACGTACTCCCACACTAAGGATGTCAGGGTTGCCTGACTATTTAGTCTTTCCAGTTTCACCTAGTGTTTGATCTCTAATCGATGTGTGACTCTACCAGTTTTTAAAAAGGAGAACACAAGAGTCAAAACCAAAAATATTTGCTCTTTTCAAATCCTGTTGCTTGGCTTGGCGCCAAACACGGGTGCTTTTCCCCTTGTTGTGTTACTCCCTCTCATGTCTTCCCCCTCCTTTACAATGAGCCCTCCGTGTGACATGAGGAAGCTCAGGCAAGCCCATATGTGAGCGTGTGCAGACTTGCACATGCACCCACACAGATGCAGGCACTGAAATTCGGATTCTGCCCTTTCTAATTACAAATCACCACCTGTGGTAAAATTATTGAAAAACAGATGAGCTTTTCGTTCCAGCAATAGCCTTAAAACAAGCAGCAGTTTCAACTGCCAGTGTGATGTATAGACACCACAGAGGGCAGATGAGGGATTAATTAGGTCTGTCCTTGCACATTGCCAGGGGAACACTTCTGTAGAGGTGATTGAAAACTAGAAAGAGTGGCATTAGTCTTCATTGTTGGTTAAAGGCAACAAAAATAAAGATGCAATTGAGTTGACAAAGCTTCAAGGTATGTGGCTGAATCATTTGGAGGTGTCAAAACGATCAAACTATAATTAATTAGCCAAAGTGTTATATTTAATCCCTCAACTTTAATGAAGAATTTTACACCCATGAACAAATAACAGAAGAGGTGCCATCGGTTTCTAATATTTGTTAGGTTTGGGGGGAGGGGCAGATGTTAGGAGAAACTCAAGTTTTTCTCGGGCTGTAATGATCCACACCCTCTGCTTTTAATCTTACTGTCATTTCTCCTTCCTAATAGAGCAGTGGTGCTGTTCTCTGCATTTCTATGAGGATAGGAGGATGCAAATACAGGCTAGCAGCTATCCCTGCCAGGATATGAGGTCTTCTTAAGGGTGTGGGAAGATTGGCTGGGTATTAGGTTTCGAGCACATGCAGGTTCTCTCTCAGACTGTGTTTTGTCATGTTCTCCCAAGTGTTGGCTCTGTTTTAGACCAGAATCATAGCTTTGGATCACCTAGTAATAAAAGGAACAATTAATGATTGTTAATTATGGCCAGGAAATATTATTGAATGCCTGCTGCATATATGGTACTTTTTGCTTATTTTTACAAATATTTACAGACAGGCAAGCATATTTGATTATATATTTCTGCTGTCTGAAAAGCTTTCACTCACCTGTTATTTTTATAATCTGATTCTCAGTCGCTAGGGAATAGGAGATAAATCTGTGTTGTCCTTTTCCTAGGGAGCTGTACCTACGTACTTACAATGCCTGGTTTCATGGGATGTACGATTCAACTGGTTCTAAAATGAAACAGGACTAAAATTTGTTAATATTTGGCAGTTCAAGTTTTCAGGTATAAATTAGAAGATTTTCTTCATGTTGTTATGTATAAAGAATGTTTATTCTTTTATATAGTAACTGTTTTATTAAATTTTAAAGCAGTTTATTTTCTTTATTATGAATTCATTTTCACAGGGACCTATGATGGGAGTAGATAGACTCAGCAAATTTTATTGTAAAACAGAAGAAATAAGGTAACCAGTGTTCTAATAAACCCATTTTTCTGTAAATTTTCAGTCTTCCAATTTATTAACATGTACAAAAGAAATCTCCTTTTTAGAAGATTCTTTCATATGTCAGCTAATATAGATTTTATGTCAAGTACTATATGTTATGTATTAAGGATTTATTCTGGAATTTTTGTTTTAGTGCTTTTTATATGCAAACAACTTTTGGAAAATGAACTAGGGGTTGAGAGGACGACTGAGCAGGTTCAGCTAAGGACCAGAGCTCATTTCACTAGCACTAGTGTAGATACTGGGGGAGCATTTGGGCCACCTGGAATCCTAGCTCTCCAGAGGCAGAAAGACAAGGGTTCCCCACAATAATCTGGATAGTTAGGCATGCCAAGTGTATGAATTGTGGGTTTAAGTGAGAAACCTTGCCTCAATATATAAAATGGAGAGTGAGTCAAGAAAATATCCAATGTCAGCGCCACATACTTGCATGAATAGCTGCTCAAACACTCCACACACATACACACAAGAAGGAATTGGAATGTGTTCATATGCAATTTACATATGTGTTTTGTAGAGGTAGCTTATTAATCCCCAATATTCATTTTCAAACTGGAAACAACTCAAAAGTACTCAACACATTAATGAATTTCACTGTATTAATATACAGTGGAATGGAACTCAGTATTCATTGAAAGAGGAGTAAAAAAATATACAAAAAAATAAGCATGGGACACATCCAAGAAAACATTGTTCCAAACTAATGAAGCCAGTCATCAAGGATACATAGCAATTTTTATCTTCACTAATATCAGACCAATACATGGAGATAGGAATATTTGGATATCTAAGAATGCTAGAAAGAGAAGGTGGAATCAAGGGAAAAATGCAGAGAAATGATCTTCCAAAAATTTGGGCTTATTGATTCTCCTACTATCCTTTTCTTCCCCAACTCTGGATCCCTTTCAAATCTTTGTAGCCCTAACAATCTCCCTTCTGCTTTCATCATAGGTTCTATTTTCCTTACCTCTATCCTCAACACTTCTTTCACTTCTTTTTCTCCTCTTGTGGTCCACTTTCAGGTTTCTTAGCATAGACACTCACTCATGCCTGCATAGATAGATAGATAGATAGATAGATAGATAGATAGATAGATAGATAGATAGATGATACATACATACATGCATACATACATTTACAGATGATAGATAAACATAGATAGATGATAGATAGATAGATAGATAGATAGATAGATAGATAGATAGATGATAGATAGATAATAGATAGATAGATAGATAGATAGATAGATAGATAGATAGATAGATAGATGATACATACATGCATACATACATTTACAGATGATAGATAAACATAGATAGATAGATGATAGATAGATAGATAGATAGATGATAGATAGATAGATGATAGATAGATAATAGATAGATAGATAGATAGATAGATAGATAGATAGATAGATAGATAGATGATAGACAGACAGACATTAAAAGCAGGAATCTGTATACAAGAGAGATCCTGTGTTACTGTCATTCTCTGAGTTATCTCACTTGTAATAATTTCAATAAGCACTCAAGTTTCCTATAAATTCTCTAATTTCATGTTGTGAGTATATACAGCACATTTCCACTACCCATTCATCTGTGGATGGTCATATAAGCTGGTTCCACTTCCTTAGTGTTGTGACTAATAGCAGGGGTTGTACAAATATCTCTGTGGTAAAACGTTGGGCATATACCCAGAGTCACATAGAAGTAATGTTTTTAATTTTTAGAGAAACAGCCACACTAATTTCTATCCTGTATGTGCTAGTTTACACTTCCACCAGGAACGAATGTGGTTTCTTGCTTCCCTACATCCTGGCTGGCACAAGACCAAAACGGAACAAAACGACTGCCAAACTGACAGCTAATAAGTGTGCAAATGAGATGGATAGGCAGTTCTCAAAGGAAGAAGCACAAATGGCTACTAAGTGTTTTTTTCTTAAAGTGTTCAATATATTTAGCCATCAGAGAAATGTAAATTAAAACCAATTGGAGGTTCCACCTCACCACAGTCACAACAGCTATAGACTACTTCTTTACTTAGAATAATGAGAGTAGAGTAGTCAGAAAGCGTTAACTTCTCTCCCTGTCTTAGTACGTTGAATACAGGAATTATATTCTTTAGATCTTAAGGTTGGAAACTTTTCTTATAAAGCAGATTACCAGAAAAAAGTCCTTACTGTTGAAAAAAGGAGGGGAAGAGACTTAAAATATGTGTCCTGGTATAAAAATCAATTTTCCTCAGCACGCATAGTAACTGTTCTTATCTTCACATAGTGTCTACATAGTCTCGACACCAGGTCCCTTGAACTGATGGTGATCACACAAATTGTCAGCTAGAAATAATCTCTAAGCAGTCTAAAGTTACAATGATGCTATAAATGCAAGTGATACGTTCTTATCATTTTATACACTAGGAGAGCTTTTCATTGGTTTTCTTTGCTCACAGGACAAATTAAAGCTAGGGTTAAGGGTAACCCTAATCACTTAATACTGAGAGTAGTGATAAAGGCTTCTTAAATACAGAATGCTGTTAATATATCTCTGCTGTCACCTTAGTTTCTTTTCCTAGTCGCTGTGGCTAAAAACCCTGATAAAAATGAACTTAAAGAAAGCAGGGCTTCTTTTGGGCTCAAAGTTCAAGGAGCAGTCCAACATGGGAAGGAAGTCAAGGCAGCTGGAGCCTGAAGCAGCTGGTCTCACTGCAGCTGAAATGGGAAGACTATAAGGAAAGAATACAGGCTGCTTCTAAGTCCTCTTTCTCCAGTTATCCTGTCTCAAGTAGAGAATGTGGACATGTTGTTCTGCCCCAGTCAACCTATGCAGTCCCACAGCGATGCTCAGAGGCCCAGCTCCATGTTGATTCTCGGTTCTTTCAAGTTCTTCATTTTACACAGCACCCAGAAACAACCTGCAAGATCTTCCCAGATGCCACAACAACAGAGGACATTGTTGGGTGTTGTCTATCAATGCACATTGGGAAAAAAAAGTATGAGACTAAACATCTTGCCTCATTTAAATATGAACATATATTTCCTTTTACAATTCATGTTAAAACTATTGGGAAAGGTGAATATGTTGTGATTCTTTGTGATGCTTATAATATATCTTTTATTTCCTTTATTTTTAATGGAGATGACTCTATCTGCAACTCTATCTGAAAAGACAAATGTAGAATTTTCCTTGTGCAGAGAGCCCCCACTGTCTTACAGGGACCTGTATGCCCAGTCTGGATGACAGCCTTTGCTTTGCCAAGGATCTTGTGCTGTTTTTAGCTCTCAAACAGGAAAAAGTGGGTACACCACTGCTTGTGTTTGAAAAGGGAAGCAGGTAGGGAGAGTGAATATTACTAGATTCCTTACAAGGACCAAGGAGAGGGTACCACTGGGAAACAGCTCACCAAACAGTTCAAAGTCTAAGCATCTTTTCAGGGAACATCTCATGGGAACTGGTGAGTTCCAGTCTCACTACAATGCTGATTCGGAACATGCCTCACAGTCTTACAAGAAATTAATTACTGGCAAACGGGGAAGGAAGCAAGCCTGGAATGACCTTTCAGCCAAGGAGTAGAAAATATCTGAACCCCAATCATCTTTCTTTTGCATCGTCATAATTTCTCCCCAGATCCCTAGCATGTGCAGAGTAGGGTGATCTAAATTCATCCAATCCCCAAAATCTCATTCCTCAGTATCTTCTAAGTTTTATTCATAAGAAAAGAAAAAGCCCAAAGCCAGTAGTGACAACTACAAGGGCAAAGGACATAAGCAAAATGAAGTTGTCGTTAGCAAACTTCTCCAGCGGACACGCAACAGTACGCTCTGAGGAGGCACAGCCAAACTGCCACAAGTATCCTCCAAAGTTACTTGCAATCAAGGGTCTTTGAAAACTCCAGTTCTGTTTATGTTAGAAAGGGTTGCTGTCAGGGACCCCAGTTGGAAGCCACTGAGTGCCAGGCCATTCTCTGGTCCTGTGTAACTAGTTCTGGTAACTCGTGCTGATTACATGGGGCGGAGTCACTGGTCATTTCATTGTTCTGCCCCTAAGAAAGGTGTTTCTTGTGGTGCAATAGTTTACACGCTTGCATAGCTTCTCTATCATCTTGACACACTTATAATGAAAATCTAAGTGCCAAAATAAAAAGTCTCTGGAGAAAGTTGGATTTACTGTCGTAACTTTCTGAAAGCAGAGAAAGCCAGCGGAAGCCTTTGTTGTTACACGGACAAGCTTCGCTGCTGTGACCTCAAACTCATTTTGTAGAACAGTCTGGCCCGGGAACTCACCAAAATCCACCTGCCTCTACCTCTAGAGTGCTGTGATTAAAGCTATGCACCAACACCTCCCGGTTTCATTGCTTTGACATTTTAAACCTCAAAGGCCCAGCTTGATTTCTCTGCCCTACTGAGATCCTAGTTCCCACCATAGTGGTGTCTATGTGGATGAATTTCTGCTTCAGCTATTTTTTTTCCCGAGCGTTTTCTTGGCAATTGTAGTACGGCACTTCTCTTTTTAATCAACAACTGGGCTGTATGTTATTGCATGTTCCATCTGGAAGACATCAAAGATCAATAGCCACAGAATTTCAAAACTGTCAAATAAAAACTAACTTCAATTCTCTAGTTCCTGTTTCTAAATCCCGAGGTACCGCTAAAGCCAAACACATCTGTCGGAGTGCAGCCTAACGTGGGCTTCTCGGGACCAGAGAGGCTGCAGGTAACTTGGAAGTTGGGTAAACAACACACACTGAAGGCCCTTTGTTCTCTGGCAAAATGCTAGCTATTTATTTACATTTCCTTGGTGTCCATCTCCCAGGTGGTTTGGAGAAGCCAGTGGGGCCTCTAGATCTATACTTCTCAGTTGGCAGACTTTGCTACCCTGGGGGACATATGACAATAACCAGACACATTCTGAGTGTCACGACTGGGGATGTGTTATTGGCATCTAGAGTGTAAAGATTAGAAAGAAGCACAGACATCATAGGTTTCCTGAGACAGCCCGCACAACCAAGAATTATCCACACCACACTTGACGAACCTCCTCTGTGACACAAGAATTTCAGTAACAAAGAAAAATCACAGACATTTTTATTTATGAACCGACAATGAAGGAGTCATTATTAGTGTTAAGATAAAGGATAGTGTCTGGATATAGGAGCATATACAGCTGGACATACAAGCTGAGTCCAGAAATGAACGGAATGGGAGGTCTAAAGTTCACACTCTCTCCGCCCTTAGTCTTATTTAGGGAAATTAAGTGTGGCTGTGTTAATTTCTTTCTTTGTCCTCTTTGAAGATTTCCCCAAGCAGACTGTTTTGTCTTCGTCAGACTTTGTAGTTGCTCCAGTAAAGTACCACACACATCCACATGTCACTCGAAAAGGTAAGACCGTGATAATTACAGCTCACACCAGGCAGCGCCCCTTCACTGGTCATCTCAAACACACCCGATAAAAAGACAAGTCCAAATTTCAGAACTCTCTGCGTGAGGAAACCGGCAATAACCTTTGAGAGTCAGAGGTAAGGAAGACCCTTCCTAATGAGGACGATACTGTTGGTGTGTGTGTCCGAGGCACTCACTCACCGCGTCTCTGACAATCTGTTGTCTCTGGTGCTACACCCTGAGCTATAGTATATTTCCCTCGTTATGTTCAAGTTTCTGAAGCTCAGCAAGGTTTAGTCTTCTGTCTGAGCACGCACACCTGAGAAAAAGAGGGAAGATTTCAGATGCCGTTTGCTGGTATAGGGGATTCATGTAGGAGAAATCTAACAACAACAACAACAACAACAACACTCACACATGGAAGATGGTGACGTCTATCAATCAAGGAAGTAAAAGCCATCTGACTACTATTATTGATCAATATAAGAATTCCAGACTCACCAAGTTAGTAGGAGCCTTGAAGATATTTTCCTAAACTCTTCATCTGGCACACGAGAAAATAAAATCCGGACAGTGGGTGTGGTGTGTGCCATGCCCCAACCCTTATCCTTTTTCCTAAAGGTCTGTGCCACTGATTTTACCTGGAAATTTGATAGAGTTCCTCTACCTCTATTCTTGGAGCAGGAAAACACAGCCAGTTCCCACTGGCCTCCCTGGTTGATACCACAGGGAAGTCGAGTTTTTGCTCCAGAATTCCCTTGCTGCCTGCTTAGACAAAGCCAAGGTGTATTTATCTTTAGGCCACAGCACAGAGAGGCAGTTAAGAATGAAAACATATGCTTTATAAACTTCCTGTTCTTCCTTCCTTCCTTTCCTTAGCTTTGCTGGTTTAAACTCACTAAAAGCTAAATCCTAGTGTCAATGGGCTACAATTAATGGTAATGTTTATTTTGGTACGTTTGCTTTAGGATCCATTTGGTTTTTCACAAACTCAACAAATAATTTTACCCAGAATAACCAGACACTCGCCAGTCCCCATTAGCCATGGCTGGATTTGAACTGGTGACCTTGAGGGGCAAGACTGCTCCTCACATTACGGATGCCCTAAGGCACAAAGTTCTCTAGCTGGCTGTTGCTTTAATGGAACTGCCAGCAGCAAGATCAGCAGTGGGAATTCTCCCCAGTATGTGGATCCTGAGGTCTTGGAAATTCTGCTGATGAGAGTTTTTCCTTTTGCGTGGGATTTAGGTCTATTAACTAGTAGCATTGTTAGAGAGACTGCAGAGAGATAAAGAATCGGATGTAATCAGATGGTTCTGCTGGAGAAAAATAGAGTATCAGGTTAGAGCTGTCTGATTTCCTGTCTGGCTAGTTGATAGCTCAAGTCACCAGTGCCCCTGTTAGAGGAAATATTCGAGAGCATTAATGATTTGCTGGTACCAAGGGATGCGATGAATGGTTTTAAAAATACTGCCCCTCAATGGGAGAGAATGTATTTCTATTAAGGGACCAGAATTGTGCTATGCTTGTTGGAATTTTTGCTTGTGCACAGGAATTTAGCTCGAGGTCTATGTCTGTCACTAAAATTGACAACTGCCTATGGCCCTGCACAATTGAAACGTAGATCTTAAATTTCACATCATTATCCAAATAAAATATATCTGCCAAGGGGGACTGGTATTACACAGTTAGAGGACTATGATACCAGTCGTCTGATTAACATATTGAGAGGAATATAAGAATTTCTCATCTATTTTCCAGAGAAAGGCTGGCTGGGGAGCTCTTACTAAATGGACTAATTGATCAGCCTCCCTGTACTAAGCAGAAAGATGCCCAGCAACTGCCAGGCCTGTGGAGGCAGGCCTTTTCTGTCATCTATGTCAGTGAAGAAGGATGTCCAAAGAGGATGTTTCCTCCATCCCATCTTCTAAGAGGAACCACGAGCCCCTATTTATCTAATCCAGATCAAACTCTTGGGTTTCCCACTGACTCGGAAGGATGAAGGAAGACTCACACTGAATTTCTCTTCTCAAACCTTAACATCATGACTCCACCTCTTTGGTTCATTCATAGAAATGCCAAATTCATAGACAGAAAACATTATTATGACAGAAAACATAATAAAAAAGAGAATACTAATAAGGTAATTCGAGTTCAATCTAAAAGATATATTGGTGGTTTTAAACACAACTTATGTGTGTTTTATTCTGTTCTAGTCACTTGTCCTATGGTGTAGGGACCAATTCTACATTGTGATAGACAGGTTAGGATGCAGCAATCCTCAAATGTAACTCACGTGTTTAAACCACAGTAATTTAAGTAATCATAGAAACATGTTGTCTGTTCAAGTGACAAGTAAATTCACAAATGTCGCTACAAATTTTATTTTCCCAAGTGAAAGTAGAGATGACTTATCAGCTAATACATCAATGGTATTTAGAGTGACTTCAAGAACTGTCAATCAGCAAACAACTCTAATCGTTTTGTGGCATTAAGGGGATTCAATTAGCCATAATTTCTAGAAGTGTCTTTCCATAACAATTTTTATCATCCTGTAATCATGTCCTGTATTGATAGGTATATTGATAGCATTTTATTCTAAACAGACCAATGTCTTTCTCATATTGTTGGGTAACACATATGTAATCTTTATACTTGATATATATACTTGATATACTTGATATTCCTTGATCACTCTGAAATTTGGCTCAGACTTAATATTCTGCATGATGCCATGTTCAGACATACCTTAAAGTGCAGATTACTAATGATTTCACTCAAACAATTCTGAAATGTAAATTTCTTTCTTTATCCCAGAAACATATTTTAAATCCAGCAAAAGTGAACTCCCTGATGTGAGCTGTTACCATCACAGCCTTCTATTTTCATAAAGTGGAGTTCCTCGTTGTACTTGAATGAAACAACGGCAAGGTCTCATAAAAACAAAACAAGGGGTTTTGTGAAGCTCCCCTGAGAACAAGGTCAATTTACTGCAGTTCCCTCACCTTCTATCTCAACATGGAGGGAGTGAGAGGGAGAATTTCCACTTCTCTGGGTTGTAATGAGCAAAGCTGCACGTATATTCCTTCTATGGTAATATTCCCATCTTACAGGAAAGGCAAAGAGTAGCAAGGAATATGTGAAGCCCAGTTCTCTCTTATCTGTCTCCATTTTCTAGACCACAGCACCAATGCTGTTGCAAGTTAATGATAGAGGACTCATGATTAATACATAAAACAAATGCGCTTGCCCTTGACTGGGCCTAAAATTATGGTTCAGGTGCCTAAATTTTGCTGGGACAAAAATGCCATGTTACTATATATACATATTCTTACTGCTATTCAGGAAAATAATACAAAAATTGAAGAAGTCATTTGTTTTTACTCTTTAGCATCCCACACATGTCAGTTAAGATCACTGTATTGATTATTGTGTTCTTTGAAGATGACAGCAAAATAAACTCTACACATCCAAGATTGTGTTGCAATTTCTTCAAGAAGACATTTTGGCTTTTGAGTAACTGGCGAAGCTGCACGTTGTAACAAAACTAGCGTAGCTTAGGGGAAATCCACAAATCGCTTTAGTGATATGTTTACATCTATGCTCCTTTCTCTCAGATCTCTTAAAATCACATGGTTCTGCCACGTCTGTGTAATGGGCAAGCTTAGGTATAAAGAGGAAAGATGAGCTTGTCTTCAATCGCAGGATTCTGTAAGTCTTAGATTCCAGGAGCTGTTTGTGCTATATGAAGAGGGTGGTTTAAATTGTGACAATAAAACATATTCTGTACACAAGCACAGTCTTTGTTTACTCTGAGCGCTCACAGAGTGTCATTCTTGCTTTTTCTATAACCTTGGGGATTGAGTATCTCCCTAGAGAAATGTTGGAAGAGTAGGCTCTCTAAAGGGTTAAGCAACAACATAGAGATGGAGAAATGAGAGAGAAATGCAGTCCCTGGGGCTCTCTGTTTACTTTGCTTTAAAATGTTTTTACCTGGTCTTTCCTGAGATTTATCAGTCCTTTCTGAAATCAGAAAGTGTGCTACCCTGTTCAGGACCCAAAGTATTTTATAGTACACACAGCTGACTTCCCTGTGGGTCTTGCATTTAGTCTGATCAGTATTCATCATTCCTCTGAAGAACAAACAAAAATATATCCCACTGGGAAGATAGAGACTCTCAAGCATGGATGGGTCTCTTTTTGTTCTTTTACTCTCTTCTACCCTGCAATCCATAACCCAATGTTGTCAAAGGGAAATATCTAGAGAGTGACATGAGACAAAAAAAAGCAAGAGCCATATGAAACTTCCCTAGAAAAAGAAAAGTTGCGAGGTTGCAGCCAATAACAAATTGTTTACCAGAAACCTTACAAAATGGTTTTCTAGTTTACGTACTTTAATATTTTATTAATGTATATTCATTATGCAAATAGGTTTCATAATGATGCTTCCACAGGTGAATGTGCTTTGATCACACTCAGTCCCCCCATTGCCTTTTCTCATACGTCCTTTCTCTTTTGTTCTTTCCACATCCCAAATAGTCCTTCCTTTATGTTGAAGTCATGCCTTGCCCAGATTGCACACCCAGTGATGAAGATGTAATACCGGCTTTGTGAGCCTGGCTGTTTCACTTAGTACAATGATCTCCAGGTTTATCCATTTCCTTGCCGGGGAGTAAGTCTCCCACTGTGTACAGAACCGCATTTTCTTTACGTATTCATCTTTTGCTGCATGCCTACAGGGATTCCTCAACTTGGCTACTGAGAATTGTGTAGTGATAAACATGGGTATTCAGTTAAGTAAGGGATTTGAAATACAAGCTCTATACCTCGAATGCTGTAGCAGGATCATAGAGTGTTCTCCTTTTAAGTTTTGTGGAATATTCACAGTAGTCTATAGTGGTCAGATCATATTTTTTCAAGCCATGTCATTAGGAGATATGAGAACTAAAGAACAAGAAAGAATATAAACCACAGTCAAATACACCAAGGATTTGAAATATATATAGATTTGTCACTAAATTATCAATATTGACAATGATCAGCTATCTTGTTTTTTTTTCCTTGATGACCAATAAAAGATGAGAGGGAAGGAGAGAGAGTAATGATTGAGCAAAAGGGAACATAGCACCATGAAAGTTGCCTTGCCATGAAGTCCAATTCTCTCCCTCTGTGTTTTAATAACAGCTTTGATCTTCATTCAGATTTCTTGATGGTAAAACATCTCATAACAATCTAATAACATGTTTATGAGCCTTGGCATCACTGTCTTTCAGTAGTTGCATGACAGACTGAGTTTAGTAAGTTGTGTTCAAGGATGTTAGAGAATGGATATGATCTATGGCCACGCCAAGGACATGCTCATCTACCATCTTTACTTCAAAATCATTTTTACTGCTCCTCCTCACTTCCTCCTTCTTGACAGTCACTATATAGTCCTTGCTGGCCTATAACTTTAATAGATTAAACAGGCCTGAAACACACAGAGATCCATTTGTCTCTGTCTCCCTCTTAGGATTAAAGGCATGAGCCGCCATAATGACTTCTTCAAAATCTATTGGGAATTGTGTTTCGTTTCTAAGGTATCTTGGGCAGAATTCCCTACCTTTGCTTATTTAACTAATTTATGATTTTAGTGAGCTGTTTGTTCACAGATTCAGTTTTGTTCTGGTGTATTTTCAGTTTTCCACTACCAATGCTTTGTGTCTTTTTTTTCTTCGTAGAGAGCATGAAACCTACAGGCCTACAAGAAAAACTCTCTTCTGTCTGGTGTGAAGTGAGGATTGTTTTCAAATGAATCTCTATATTTCTAAGACTGAAGATCCAAAGTACACCAGAAATATATAATTTTGTATTGAAATAATACCTGCACATCCAGATACTGCAACTTATTAATGGGATTTCTGCCCTAACTTTGTTGCCACTATGGAGTCCAGTTGATTCTCTCTAACACGATGTACGATGACGCAGTGTAGAGTGATCTAAGGTAGTATCTGATGGTGACTTAAGACTGAGTCCTGCGATTTGTATATAGCAGGGTGTTGGACCTCACTTGAATTTTCTAAGCCTCATAACTTTCTATTCTAACATGAGGAGAGGGATAACTTTTATCATCGTAAAGTACTTCATAAAATGAGAACATGCATAGCATGATGTAATGACATAAAGGCCCTTTGTAAACTGGAGGTGAGGCAGCGTATGAAAACAAGGGTGAGTTCATTCCATCATATAAAGCACCACACAAACTGAACGAGGAAATGGGGAGATTGAGTCATGGCTGTGAAGTGTTGCCATTACTTTCACACAGGAATCCATAGGCGCGGATTCTTCTTCATTTAGACAGTGAATTTTTTGTTCTCTTTATTTTGGGACATATATGGAAGGGAGAGGGGATTGAAAAAATTAAAATTTAAGCTTTTTAAAGCCTCTTCTGATATTGCCTGCCATAACAAATCTAAAAGGGATGTGGTTTTTGCCCATTAGGAAAAACAAAAGATTGAAGTCAGTTTGTCTCAGAAGGCCATACATTAGTCCATGCCGGGCTTGCTTCAAACATAATCACGGGGATTGTGTACATTACTCTATTGTGACCTCAGTGTGTGTAAGTGCAATACGCTCTATACAGGAGAAGAACTGTGAATATCATCAGTGACACAATCAGATAAAAAAAAAGGCAGAATTCCAGGGGCTGTGCCACCCTTTTACAAAATGTTCTTTTGAAAAAAATTCCTGGAACTCGCAGTGGACTTTATATGTAACCCATAAATATAAAACTTACAAAGGCTGGAGATAAAAAAAATGAAAAGAAGAACTTTGAAAACCTAGGATGAATTGAGACATAAAATAAATATTCACAGAGACATGTTGCCCAATTAACTAAATATAGAGTCTGTGTTCACAAAGACTGGGCTTAAGCCTCTCCTATTTATCCCAAAATAAATACTATAGAAGAGAATTGTTCCCTCTGTGTTTCCCAGTCCTGGTCTTTGCTCCAAATCTTCAATGAACTACTAATCTTCTGAGCTATGAATGAGCCTGTCTTGATAGCCAAGCTGTATTGAATGTTGAACTTTGAGAAAATGCTGAGGTGACCTGCAGGGGAGCAGTCAGAAGCCCTACTTCCTAGTGAAAGTCTTGATGAAAAAGAGAGAGAATCTTTGAACGTATAACAAAAGCACCAGAGTATTTGAAACCAGCTAGGCAAACTGTGCCACACAGTTCCTGGCTTCATTTGTTCTCAAAAACATTGAGGTTTTCTTTGGTTTGTTTTGCTTTTTTTTTTTAAGTCAGTAAAGAATACAGAACCACTGTAGGACAACTAAGCTGACAGAGAGGCTTGGCTTACGATATCTCCTGAAGAAAGGCTCCTCCCACCACAGCCAAGTAACCTCAATTTACCTTGCATCTTGAATCTTGACACAGTTCGATTTCACTCTACTCTACCACCGATTTAAGACACAATTTCCAAAACCGTGAATCTAGTGGGATGACTGCCCGATGCCCAAACGCAAGCACAGAGCCTTCCTTTATCAAGTTTCGGGCCAGGTGCTCATCAAATTAAAAGTCTGTGGCCTTACCATTCAAGTAACAGAATGTCTGAAATCCAGTTAGAACAGTGTGTCCTGGTGGGGTTTCATTTTGAATCGGAATCCAGATAAGCAAATCAAGTCTACTGTCTGGAAGCATGAGGGTGGTTTTCAGAAGAACTCAACAGGTTGTACCATATTTGAGGGTGAATACATCTTAGATTTGCATCACTTAACTAAGAGAACTGAGTTCAAGACTTATAATTAATCTCACAAATAACATGGCCAATAAATTATGATATCAGGGGGAAAAAGCACATACAATGCAGGTACAGCATCACCCTTCACAGACTATTGATGTGAGGGTTATTATTTATTTTGATTAGACTGGTTTGTAATTAAAGAATTTTTTTTCTCCCCAATCCCTTGTAAAAACTCCCTTTCAGAAGGCAGGAGGACCAATGAATTCCTTTTTCCTTTCCCACTTCAACTTTAGACGGCAATAGCATCCTTCATTCTACTGACCCTTATCACGTGAACCACAACAATCAACAAAAACCACCCAAACACTCACCACCTTGCTCTTGACTCACTGAAACCGGATAGTTTGCTTGCACTACCTGCCAATGTAAAAAAAACATATATTGCATTCATTCCCACAAAGCCAAGGCAACATTTTCACCACAGGGTGAAATCCTGGAACATTTCAGTATCTTGAAAGCAAATGGTAATTAAACACTTTTCCTAACACTGGGAAGCTGGAGCGCTGAAGGGGAGAAAGCTAGGGATTGGAATCTATTATGCGGCGGAGTCTTCTGTCTGGTCGATTTAAGCAGATTGAAGCCGAGGCAGTCGCACATAACCGCCTCAGGTAAAGGAGCGCAGTGTTCCTGTGGGGTTATCAAACCGGCCAGGCCTTGAAGGCAGAGCAAAACCCTTCCAGTGGGAAGTTCTTCCTAAGTGCTTGCACGGCATCCGCGGGATTATCCCACCCCACTCACACACATCATCTGGCTTTAAACTTCAGGCCCTCTGGCAAAGAAGAAGCGAACATTCTATTCGTTCCCTCCTCCCTCTTATCCCTTGGTTCTGCCTTTCCCATCCTGTTTCCTAGCAGCCGCTGGCTGAGGCCTGCCCTTCTCTGCCAAGCACCAGGCTGGATTAGCTGCAAGCCAATAGCTGGGGGTCAGGATTAAGAGGCCAGCGTGCACTTTAATACAAGCTGCCTATAATTAATGGCATTATTAATAGCTTGACTGAAAAATTCATTAAAAAATCCATTAAAAATAAATACCCTTTTACAAAAGGCATCGCCTTGGGTGAGAACAACAGAAAAAAAGATAAAGGAAAATTGATTGGTGGCTTTCAGTTCACAGAAAGACAGACCATAGTTCAAACTGATTAAAATTGAACATTTTAGATTAAGCACCCTTGCCAAAATATTCTCTGTAGTTACCCAACATGAAAATATCATATGTCACTTATTTATATTTTTACGTATCAAGTGCTAGAATAGAATGCATACAAGTAACTGCTCCATATAACGTTCTTTGAGTGAACATTCTTGACTTTCCACAAGAGCAGAATGCCCTATGAAATGCTGGCTAACTGGATCCATTAAATTCGCAGCCTGAACTGCAAAAGACCTGCCAGAAGGCAGATCATCACCCCACAAACCCTTAACTTTTTGCAACTCTCTAGCAACTTGAATATTGTCTGTGCCTCTGTGAAACCAGCCCCCCTTCTTTACTCCTTCTTCCTGCCCTCTCTCCCATTCCCTACCACCGTTCTGCTCCGTCTTTCTGGCTCTGTGACTTGGAATCGATCCTATTGAGTTTCGCCTCAGCCCAAGTAAACAGTGTTGATGGTGATTGGAATGTCTGCTTTAAATGCTAGCTCAGAGAGAAAAGTGGTGATATCTATAGGCTGGCTATGCAGCCTCCTTGGGTTTCTATAAAGGTTTGTTTGTGTTGCTACTAAGTCTGATCTTTTGGGTCAACTTTGCCCTGGGTTTAATCTGCTCACTGGCGTGAGATGAACATTGTCTTCCCGAGGTGCAGCCGATCACATTCTCGCTCACTCCAAAGAGCCTATTCATGAGCGCATTTGCGGGGAAAAGCGCTTTTATTCACTTCACCTGTTAGGTTGTGTCTATAGTGCACAAAAGCCAAGTGGAGATTAGGCAATTATCTGGTTAATAGGATCAACATAGACAAGAAGTTCATTCAATAGGCATTTCTGAGTGCACACCATGCACACAGCTCAGCCTTCCATGGAGGAGAGGCGCAGGGCAAGGAGAGACTGCAAGGCTGCTGAGTTCATGATGGAACAGAGGAAATGAGGCAATCACACACAGCCAGCAACTGACAGATAGTTTACAAGCCAGAGCAGAATCATACAGGCACCTACGCATTACAGTGTATGCAGCACCACGGTTAACTGTGACAGAATGTGCTTACAGCAGGCTAAAATTCTTGGAAAAACAGGATCATTATTTCTACACATTCAGATGTCTCCAAGTCGCCTCCTTTATTTTATTTATTTATTTATTTATTAAAGATTTCTGTCTCTTCCCCCCAGCCGCTAAATCTGGTCATTTTGAGCACAGCATGCTTTTCTTACCTTTGAAAATGCACTCAATCTTTTTTGTTGCTGTTACATTAAGTACCCAGAATTTATGCGGAAGAAAGTATTAGGTTCCTGGAAATATTGAGAAACTTGTCTTTATCTGCAATTCACAAAGGAACCCATAGATACTGTGTTAATACTCTGGCGTTGCTTCAACTCTCTCTTTTCTACCCTTAATTACACCTTGGTACAGAGGTCTTCAAAGTTATCAGCACGCCATGATTGATACTGAGGAGTGCGCTTTATAGTCAAAAGCTCCTGACCAAAATGCCCTTGCCTGATGGTTTTCCCCTTCCGTTGCACATAAAACATGGCTGTGATCAGCAACACATCCAGTAACTTCTCCAACAAGAAGAGGCAGGCTATCTAGAGCTTTCAATGCTCTCCTTTTCTTTGTGATAAATCTTCCCACGAGGGAAATGCTTTTCAGTTTTGTAAGACTGGGAAATGTAAGGAAATAGGTGTTTGGAGACAAGACACTCTCCTCTACTCCTCTGAGCATGCTCTTTCCAGAGATTTTACTTCTATGTTAGTAAGCAAGTCAATGGCACTGTTTGAAATTTCAGAAAATTATTTCAGTTTTGTCCATGTGGACCAAAACATTTCATTGTGTTTCTGAAATATTTACTGATGAAATCAGCAGTTATCTGGGCATGTGCTAGAGACAGGGAGGCAGGAACCAGCTAGATAGAAGGATTAGTGAGACACTGGGTACCCAAGATGGGAAAGAAGGAGAAGATGGCATCCCTGGCTGTTTCAGTCACAAAGTGCCTGGTGTGTCCTCCATCGGGTAAATCAATCAATCAATACTGGCTTCGGAAAGACCTTGGCTATTAAGAAAATGATATCCTACAAAGGCTCAGAAGATCCCTCATTCTGTTTTTGCTTTTCAAATCCTGTTATTCCAGATGTCTGAGTCTGCCAGTAAGTTTGTTGCATTTCAAGAACTAAGGGATTTACTTCCGTAAAAGAAGACTTGAATGGTTACCGACATGACTTGCAAGGAATATATGCAAAAAGTAGCAAGGACCAGGGAGTGAAAGAAGACATTTCAATAAAACAGTCACCACTGCTTCCCATCACCACAGTGTTCCAGACAGACCTCAGTGCAAATCCTAGATCATTCATTCCCTCGTTCAGGAAATAATATTTAAACACTTACTAGATACTAGTCACATCACCAAAAATGGAGAAATAAAGTACATAACAAACAAAATTTATATTCCAATGAAGAGGTAAAGGACAAAAGAGGAATATATACACGTGTACATACAGATATATGTATGTGCTTATATAATAGATGTAACATATTACATGATGTATGTAATAACTTATAAATGTACATATATGCAACAATTTAGACATACTTATGGGAAAGAATTAATAAATTAGTGGCGTATATGAAGAAACACCGGAGCAAATCTCCTGGTCTCTTAACAGTTTGATATTTCCATAAAAAATTGAAGAGGAGTGAGCACAGTTACAGGAAGAACATTATAAGAAAAGAGGATGGTGAGAGAGGGGTGGTCAATTTTTTGAGAATGTCATGTAAGAATGAGGAAAATTGTTTTCATTGTTTTAAACACTTGTGGTAACAGGATGCTGATAAATAAAATAAGAGTTTTAAGACATTTCTGATGGTCAAATGGATGGCAATAATAAACGTATGTACTAGAAGCCATAGATTTGATCTTGGTGTTGTGGGGGTTTTCAGTCATTCTAAAAAAAACTGTTTTGGGTTTATGGTGGTAAATCAAATAGATCCTGAGAATTCTGAGTTAGCCCAAGACCTAGTCAATTTCATTAAAATTATCAACAAATAATTTATGTAAAATATACATTTAAATCCGACTAACTTCTTCAACATAATTAGGTTATGTTTGCTGTTATGACTTTTTGTCCCCAAGAAAAATCTACTCTTCCTTAATATAAGGCTAAGCAAAACTATTATATCCTATGTAAGCAATCTATTCTTTATAACTCTGAGTATACACAGATGAAAGCTATTCTCAGAGGTTCATTACACTTTAATTAGAACATGGAATGTGTAGTTGATCATTAATGGTGCACTATAGTAAAACTTGTAACCCACATAATCTTAGAGTATTGTAGATATGGGTAACTGGAATTATTGGCCAGAATGAAGAGAGATAATTTTTTTCTGGGAAATATTTGTAAGTGGAGTCTTAAAGAAGAGAGAGAATCTGGCAGAGGGAGAGGAGTATATTTATTTTGATGAGAAAGAAAGGCAGAAATGAAGAGCTAGACCTAGTAATAAACAATGATTTACAACAAAATTATGAAACATGAGAGTAGATGGGAAGAAAGAGAACAGGATGGAATGATTCTGGCTAGTATTATCTTGAAGAGAAAATACTAATAAATTCATTCTGCAGTGATCTGTTGACTCTCCTCATGATGAGTGTGGCAGCAGCAATGTCAAGAGCACAAATGGCATTATAAAGCCATGGGGACTGGCCAGTGGGTCATTGAACTGCTTCAGACAAGACCTTATAAATGAGTTCGAAGTATGGGGTTATAAATGGCACTATTAATAGAAGTAATTATTGAAATAATGGGGAGATGACATAACTGAAAGCAGCATTCAACGTCTAAAGAATGTGGGAAGAGTCAAGAATGACTTAGAGAGTTGGCTCAGCCAAAATAAAGATTCAACACAGAAAGAAATGATCTGATTCAGGGTGAATGATAATATTGACTTTGAATGGCTTGTGCTGACACATCTATGTGACTGCCTTCATGGTAATGATTGCTGCACAGTATGTGCAAGTGTGGATTTGGACAGACAGTATGTACATAAAGAGACCACTATACGTATATAATATTTCTGACATATTGCACTTAATGTTCCCAAATGTATGTATGTACCACCAAACAGGGAGATGTTTGACAGTAGCAAGCATTTCTCTTGCATTTAGTGTTTGTCTTGAAAGATTCTCAAATCATTTTCTGCCATCACTGGTGATGGCTCATAGCCCTTCCATGTGACTGACTTGCATTGAAGAACATATAAAAATAGCAAAACTTTTCTCCTCAGAAAAGTATAGGGTATATTGGAACTATCAACTAAGATATTTTCAAATATCTTATCAATGAAGTCATTCTCTCAGTGTTTCATTTTTTTAAAAGTAGAGAAAAACCTTTGGAAACTTTTTTTCATTTGTTTTGTTTTATGAGACAAGTCCTCACTATAGAGCTGGGATAGTATTAAGTATTAGCTCTTCTATCCCAGTCTCTCATAAGCTGTAGATCACTGTGTTTAACTGGAATTTTTTAATTTAAATTTTATTTTAAGTCTGTGTACCATGTGTGTAGCTGGTGCACATGGGAGCCAAAAGAGGGTGTCAGATCTGCTGATGGTTGTGATCTGCCATGTGGGTATTAGGAACTGAGCCTAAACTCTCTGGAAGAGTAATCAGTACTCTTGACCACTGAACCAAATCTTCAGATCTTCAGATTGTCTTTAGTAGAAAAAAAATTTCAGGACTTGAAATATAGCTCAATATTAAGAACTTGTTTAGCATTCAACAGGTTAGGCTTGATTCCTAGTGCCACAAAATTAATTAAGATGTGATGACCACACATACACACACACACACACACACACACACACACACCATCATCATCATCATCTATCTATAAACACCCTGAATTTTGCCACTGTGTCCACAATATGTGTATTACTTGAAACAGTGATTGTCATAACGTGATTGTGAACAGATATTAACTAAGTATGTGAACTAACATTGTCATGTGGAAGAAAATCTTCACCTTAAAACCAGATGCCTGAGTAATGAAAAACTTTAAATTTCCTTATCAACTGAGTGATTGGTTCACTCTTATATTGTTAGTCTGAGTTCTGTTTGAAGATCATGCAGTTTATAGGAAGATGTCATCAGTGTGATATGAAATTATGAGACTATCCAATGGCTCTTTGGATAGCACCATTTTGTTAGGATACTTTGACTTTCATTGGCTTCAAGTGTAGGGTTGCAAGGCATCTTCACAAGGAAGCACGTCAAGGTTGCCTCATCTTCACCAAGAGGTTGTAGGCCCTATGTACTATCTGACACAGGTTAGTGATCTTGATTAAATTTTCTCTGTCCCTAACTTGACTGTGTTAATGCTTAAAAATTACAACAGTAGGTTCTCTAATTGCTTCATATTTTAAAATATATATGCATATATATTTTTATATATACCAGTCACATATTTGTTGCTAGTAGTAGTGGTGGTGAACAATGAAACAAATTTTTTATGTAAATAGAGAAAAGTAAAAGAATGATATATATATAGAGAGAGAAAGCACAGTGGCACATACAGTCTGAGACTATAGCCTTGAATGAATGAGGGAGAATGAAAAGACTGAACTCACAAATCCTAACCTTTCTAGTACAGAGGAAGTAAGAAATAGTTGGGAACACTAAGAAATAAAACCAAAGTCTTCCAGAACCATATCTCACTCAACTTTGGGTTGAAAAACTTGGGTTTTTTTATTTGATTGCTTAAAAATCCTCTAAGCAAGTGTCCCATAACTTTTTGTTGTTGGTAGAAATTTCTATTTATGATTAAGCCAGCTCTTTGACATACATGTATATAGTATATTCTGATGACTGTCCCTCCTACTCTCTCTTATCTCCCTCCCAAACCTATTAATTCACCTCTTCTCTATTGGTTCCTTAAACAAACTCATAACTTCAGGTTCTCTTTTGTGACCCATTTCATTTGACCAGGACCAATTGTGTGAGCATTGGATTGAACCTATACGAGCCTCGTGGGATCACTGGTGGGTACCTGGTTGTAGGCACCCACTTCCTCTTTTTGAATATATCTGTAACAATTAGTTCATCAGTGAGGAGCAGAGCCCCCTGAGCCCCTCCTCTACCCAGGCCCAAATAACTACAGACCTACTCTTGTGAAGACTGAGTGAAGGCATCCATCCATGGGTGCTGTGAGTTCCCAATTCCAAAGGCCGTGTCTGACTCAGAAGATGGTTTTCACAGTCCTTGCTCTAATATTCCAACTTTTACATTTTCTGGTACTTGAGTCTTACAGGAGGTGATGTTTTAGTAGCCTTTGGTGGAAGTTTTAGAGCTCCATTGTGAAACACATCCTGCGGGACCTTCAATATATTTAAGCTCATGTAGCCAGTGAATCAGGTTGACAAGATCAGGTGTGCTTAGTGTGGTATGACCATAGTGAACAATCTTGCATTTAATAGACATATTATATAAAGAGAATGGGAAGACTAATGAGAAGACAGCACACACTGACTCACAAAGGAATAAAGGAAAATATATAGAGAAATTGGATGTAGGAGTGATGGGCAGCAGTTTGAATCATAGAACGGTTATCTTTTAGGTTTCCTAAAATAGACAAAAATAAACCTTGTGTAGGAATCAGAATAATATGACTTTAGTCAAAATTTATTTCAAGAAACTCTTGGAAAACTGTAGGGAGTTTGTCATATCCCTCCATTACTTGATACTTCAACTTGAAAACATTTTGGTTGAAATTAGTAGATCAAAAGTTAGTGTGTGTGTGTGTGTGTGTGTGTGTAGTTCTGTTGCAACATGCAGTGATGTAGAGGTGAAAAAAATCTGGCCATGTCAATATAAAGAGCTGGGAATAAAGAAAGAATAAACCATCTTAACCATTTTTATTTTGT
The DNA here is from genome assembly GCF_014885135.2 of Alexandromys fortis. Taxonomy (NCBI): domain Eukaryota; kingdom Metazoa; phylum Chordata; class Mammalia; order Rodentia; family Cricetidae; genus Alexandromys; species Alexandromys fortis. The sequence goes on from NW_026068106.1 coordinate 1,567,734, forward strand.
CCATTGTTTGAGTTCAAACCTACTGCCTAACACATTTTAAAAATTCTCAAACTACCTTAATCCTCAAGGGTGTCTATTAACTGGTAGATTCAGGTTGTGAATTCTGGGAGATGCTTCCAGAACATGAAGAAACAAAGTGTGCCCAGTAGCTTGACTCAGGCTTTTAAGGAAGCAACAAAAAGTGAGATCATCAACTCAAACATGCTGAGACGGGAGCAGGAGGCTAAGAAAGCTGACTTTCAAGCGAAAACAAGCAGAAAGCTTCAGAAATATGAACTAAATAGACCCTGACTTGGACGACCTGAGATGAAGAAAGAAAATGCTTCCTAATTATTTCAAAACTGGAGAGCACAGAGGAAAAACTCTTCCAATGTGTTAACTTTCCAACTGGGTATCTGAAGGAGACGACCTGAGAGCCAGGATGCTCCGGGAAGCTCAGATGATGGGCACCGAGCTCAATCTTGCATAGGCAGTGCATGCAGCTCAGCTGTCCACCTCAGAACAGATGCCGTTCAAATCTACACTTCCTGGACAGACTCATCAAGTTCAGTAGTTTGAGTCTTGTTCTGTATGCAAATCATATCCATGAGTATTAACTAAGGTTGCAGGAGGAATCAGGTTCCATAACAAATGCTTTAGCAAAGAGGCTTTTGGGAATAAAACTGTGTCTTCGGGCAAAATTCTCATAAACTAGACATCATCTTTGATTTACAATTTATAGCATTTTTTGTCACTGTATCCAATGCCCCCGGTCTGATGTGGTATGACTGACTGTCCAAGTGGGAGGATGATTCTACACATTGAAGCTAAGTCAATGAAATTAGAAATTGAGGAAAACACATAACAAGCTGAAATTTCCCATTCCATTTCATTTTATTGTTGTTTGTTCAAAGTAGTTAAAATATTTGTGTATGGGTTGGTCTACCCTAAAAGAAATGATTTAAAAGATAATGGTCTCTTAGATATATAGTGTTCTACTCTACTGTGAAAATATTCAAAGATAAAGACACAGGTGGGAGGTGTGTGATCCTACTTTTCATCATAGGCTATCAAAAAACACCAGGTGGTTTAAATATGGGGGAAGATTGGGAATGGAGAGATGGTTCGGTGCTCAAACAACAGTGGCAACTCTTGCAGAGAACTTGGGTTAGATGACTGGTACCCACATTCTGTCTCACAACCATCCGTAATTCCAGTTCCAGTGGACCTTTCGCCATTTCATCTCCGTAGGCATGAGCCATGAACCTGGTGCACTGACAACATGGACACAAAGCATGTATCCGCATAAAATAACAAAACAGACAAACCTTTCAAAAACATCGAAAGGCACAAAAGCTGCACAAGTTTCCCATCAGGTCTGAAGAGTAAACAAAGAAGAGGAGAAAATGAGACAATATTAAACAAATTTGATTTTGTCAAGGCACTCTTCAGAGCAGATTTGTATATTATATAAACAACAGTATGTAAAACAAACTGATGTCATAAACCATAAATAGTGAAAAAGACTACTTTAATTAATGTATACATGGAAATGAATGATAAATGCTTTCTAGAGAATCCTGTCTCATTTTTGAATCATGTTGATATTCAATACATTACCAGAATGAATACGTAAAAGAAACAAGACCGGTTGGCAAAAATGTATTCATGTATACATAAGTAGCTGGAGCATATGTTTGCAGTTATTGGTAAATGGGTGCAGTGCACAGATATGCTTAATTTCTTATTGATCATCTATTTTTAAAAACCTAGATGAAAAATACCTCTGAGCATTATTTATGCTGACTAAATTTTTTAAAGTCAAAGGCTTTTGCTATAAAACAATTGAAAACAGTTTTTCAATTATGAATGTATTTTGAAATAGGGACTTTTTTACTTTTCCCATCTCCATGATCCTTTTTCACTGATTATAAAGTCACAAGAAAGCTCATAATTAATTTTACTAAGGTATTTCCTGGGTGGATGAGCAATGTGAGAAAAAGAGTTCTATGTGTGCTTTAAAAAAATAGTATCTTGGTAAAGATTCTTCGGAGATACTAATGAATGGTAGGAGGCGATATCGTGGGGCTTGGGAACTTTGAGATGTACACTCCAATAGTATGAGTGAATGCAGATGGGCAGAACAAAATAGTTCCATAAGCAGATGGGATAAGCCACTCTCCACAAACACACACCAAAGCCCGAGAAGATTTTTATGGTTGCTTTGCATGATGTTTGGAAAAGACTTATGTAACGTTAGTATGTGTATTGGTTCCAGATTATCAGCTGTGTCTGTGGATTTGAATTTTGTCATGTGTGAAAAACTGTTCCTGAATTCCTGGGAAAATCCCTGCTTTTGTAAAATCTGGGTTTTAAAAATAGCAAACACACCAATACCCTGACCAGAACCTAACCTCTGCTTCTTCCAAAGATAGCTCCTGGATATACGCTAATTTTAACACCCTCTCCCCCCGGCGCAACATTACATAAATCAAATAAGTATGAGATCAGAACTTATAGTACTGGCAACTTCATATGCTTTTATTGTTGCTCAAGTACTTTATGTCATTTGTCTCCAAGGGTCCTAGATCTCCTCTCGTTTTACAGAAAAGCTGACTATCATAGAAACCTATTAATAAGAAATGTGAGCAAATTAAATGTTATTCATCCTAAAACTGAACACCAACAATTCAAAACACTTTGTTTAAATTAACTGAAGTGGAAATAAAATATGTGTTATATAAGGAATGAGACAGAATATTTTGACCTTTTATCTATTTTTTTTTTTGACATGCTGCAATACAAACCTCAATGTGTGCTCTTTTGGCAGTGATACATTTTGACATGGAACGAGAGATGGAACGTGCTGGAAATATGGGTTGCAGCTTAGGGACTGAGTCTCTCTCACAATAAATGGCTACTCTTTTTTCTGTGTTAAAGTACAGGAGACACAAGAAGAAAACTGATATGTGTGATGAGTCCATAGACTGAGCTCTAATTAACCATTCTCTTCTTACGCTGGTGGATGGAAGCCACGCTGCATCTGGGCAAGAGCTGCAAAGTGAAGCTACATCTTGAGCCCTCACATTGTCTTCTAGCTTTATTGTTCTTATGAAAGTTTAGAAAAACGAACAAGAAAAAAACTTTGCAAGGCATGTGTATGCTTCAACCATTCATGTTCTCCATATATTACAAGTACAGAGACTCCTCCCTTCCTATAGCAAACACACGGTTCATAAAGAAGGAGGCTATTGAGATCAGCTGCTGTCTGCTTCCTCCCGTGCAGTTCTTTACAGATTGAGAAGAATGAAGACACAAAGTTGGGGAAGATTAGAAACAATGCAACAATACAAGAGAGTATATGGAAAGTAGAAAGCCCCCAGTGTTTCTGGTTTTATGTTCGGGTTTGAGTGAACTGTGTTATCTGACAGCCTTGCCGTTTTCTTCTGTCCAAAAATAACCCGTGGTGAGTGCCACAATTTGGAAAAAAAAAATCAATCATATAGCATACTAAGATGATGATTTGCAAAACAAACCAACAAAAACCCCAAAGACCTTTAACTACAACGAAGTCAAAGAAGGTATTAATCAACCTCAATCTTTGGTTTCTGAGAACATTTTTAAAGCTATGAAACTTTCATCTCCCAGAGTCCCGGTTGAGCCCTAAAACAGTGTCAAGGGGGTGATTCTGTTCTCCCCTAGCTGGCTTTTGGCCTACTGTGCGGCAGCTGATTCTGCAACCCTGGTATCAATAAAAGGGGGGTGCTGTCCCTGTGTGTATTGTGTGGGTGTGTTAATCTACCACCCATATCCAATTGCCTGAGCACTAAGGGAGGTGGATGAGGATTTGGGGGAAGGGTGGAGAAAGCTTGGCTTTTCTTATCTCATTCAAATTGCTGTGTTCATTTCAGCTCTCGTGTGTCTTATAAAAATCAAGATGGGTGAGCTCCTGGGGGACTCTAGTATATTTCCCCCTGTCAGCTAAGGATTATACCCTACGATCTGCCCCCAAGTGCTTTACACACAGCCATTTAAAATAACTCCAGTAACGGGATCTTTAATTGACTCAGGGATGGTGGGGGCCTTCCCACTATGATTGTAGTTTTGGTTCAAAGGAGAAGAATGAAGTTGATTCTCTGCCTTGTGTCTAAGTAACAATATGTGAAAAGATTCATTTAGTTCTTAATCCTTATGGAGGATCTGAAAAGAGCTGGCCATTTAACAGCCACACAGTGTTCTTTTGAGCTGTTTTTCTTATTTAGGTCTTGGGTGTTAAAGCTCTAACTGCTCCCTTCATTGTTCAGCAAGAAAAGAGGAAAGAGAGAAAGAAAGAAAGACAAATTGGTATTAGTAACTCAGAAGGCAATGAACTGAACTTAAACATGAAAGCAACTTCAAGTCTTCCTGTAGGAGGTTAAAATTTGGCTTGGAATATTCTGTGATTTGTTGTATCAGGAAGATAAAAGAATAAAACTGAACAAAAGAAAACCTTATTTAGAGAAAGCTTATGCATATAAAGAAAATGTTTGACCTTTCCCAACTGGATCTCTCCCAGTTTTGCTGTTATAAATGAGCTCAAGAGAATCTTGAAGGAGCAAAGTGGTATATAAGTACACTATCTAGGTATTTGCAGCATCAAGATTGCACAGATTAAATTGCACATACTTTTTTAGGGTGCACAGATAAAAATTTCTTCTCAACTCTTATTTTTTTCCACATTTCCAGCACTATATCAAATTGAGAACATTTTAGTACAAATTTGGAGAAATGAGACAAAAGGGTTATTTGGAATTTTTGCTCTAAAAAGCAATAGTACTATCATCTATCAATGGCTGCATATTTGCTTCTGGTTTTGCTAGTTCTTCTAGATCTTACTGCTTTGAATGTTATCGAGAAAACTGAGAGAGCAGGCAAAGCCAAAGCTCCTGCATTTTTCCCAATCAACCTAAAGGCTGAGTGAATGTAATATATAGATATTACACCTCCTAATTGCCTCTAAAGAGATCCATGGCTTACACACTCATATCAATGTAATCCCAAAGGTTTGTGAACATGGAACTGAGACTGAGAGGTGGCATTTAGTTGAGACATGGGTTTGTCTTGCCATACAGGATCATGATCCCAGATCTGTGCATAAGGACACATCTGGGTGCCGATGAGAGTAGGAAGGTTAATATATGAATCAAATCACAGCAAACTGGGTGTACATATTTTATTAAAATATCACAGGCTTTGGTGAGGCAGTAATCCTGACCAAGGTATACAAATAAGAAAACACTTGCACTACTAAAAGCAAGAACTCACCAAGGCCAGCTGGCCTGGGTCTGAAAAAGCATGGGATAAAACCAGACTCACTTAACATAGCGGACAATGAGGACTACTGAGAACTCAAGAACAATGGCACTGGGTTTTGATCCTACTGCACGTACTGGCTTTGTGGAAGCCTAGGCAGTTTGGATGCTCACCTAACTAGACCTGGAAGGAGGTGGGTGGTCCTTGAACTTCCCACCAGGCAGGGAACCCTGATTGCTCTTTGAGCTGATGAGGGAGGGGGACTTGATTGGGGGAGGGTAAGGGAAATGGGAGGCGGTGGAGGGGAGGAAGCAGAAATCTTTAATTAATTAATTAATAAAAAAACAAATTCTGATTTGGGGATTGGTCTCCACTTTTTTTTACTATCTTTAAACTTTCTTGAAAGAATGAACATGCAGTTACTATGTTATTTTATTATCATATATAAAAGGTTTATTTATTTTTCTTTCATGTATAATGGTTTTATGTCTGCATGTATGTTTGAGCACCATATGGGGATAATGCTCAAAGCGTCCAGAAGAGGGCGTCCTCTGGAGTTGAAGTTACAGTGTGAGCCACCACTTAGAAGATAGGGATCAAACGTGGGTCCTCTGGAAGAGCAGCCAAGTGTTGCTAATCAGAGTCCCCCTTTTCACAGCCTAAAAAAAAACAGCCTGGTTTTGTTGTTGTTGCTGTTTGCTTGTTTGTTTACTAAATCTGTTGAAGAGATTTTGAGCAGCGATTGGAATATTTTCTGGAGAGGCAGTTTTGAAATGAGTCCACACTGAAATTTATTTTGCTCCCTTGGAGATGGACAGTTGGCCTGCATGACTAAAGCTGCAGGCAAGGAGAAGAGAGTGGCATGGGAACAAATAAAGGGTGATTTCAGCTGTTTCCCCAGAGTGAGACTGACGCCACTCAACCACTGCTAAAAAGTTAGCACACACTCGTGATAGTAATAGGTACTACTGTGGCGGGATATAAAAGTTAGAGAAGACCTGTTGTGTATGTGGACATCTAAGCTGGAATCCTCAGCCCGCCCAGCAGGGGGCATGAAGATGATCTGTATAATGGTTCCTCAAGAACTCTTTTGGCAATGAGACACTTTCTTTGGGAGTTTCAGGTAGTTCCTGCTGCAACACCTTTCATAAATGATTAGATAAGAAGAAAATATTCTGAGAATCACTGTTTGCTTTCCATAATGCTGTATGGAAGCAGTATTTACCTCTTTTTCTACCAAGGCTAACAAGGGTATGATGGGACTACTGATTATCGAGAGTTCATCTTTACAATTAGTAGATGTCAAAAACTGATCTTTTCTAAGAAAGAAGGTGAGGAAGTCTTCATAATTCAGAGTTCAAGTTTCTGTCTTCTTCATTATTGTTATTTTTAATGTACCATTAGGTATTTTTTGCTGTCCACAAGGATTTTGGTGGGGTCTCCCAAAAGGGCTAGCTGATATTTGATTTTTAAATTTGATTTGCTTAAAATGGTTTTTATATGAGTAACCTAGTATTGTTGAACATTAAAGGTTGGCTTGCTGTGGCACCTAGGGTATATATGTCACTTTAAGTAGAACTCCCAATTACCCTTAGATTTCCATTCAGATCTATATAGCAAAATGAACAAATGTTTATCCAGGACTAGACAAGAACTCAGTAAGTACTCTCCTTGAATGCATGGAATTTGGGTTCCATTCCAAGAATGGAATTATGAAAATTCCCACATTAAAACAAACAAACAAAATAAGGGCTTGGCATGGAGATATTCACCATAAACCAACATAAAGGCAAAAGTAGGCAGAAATCCAGGGTTGCTGGCCAACTAACCTAAGCTACTTGAACATTTCCAGAAAAGTAAATAGCATCCAAAGATGACACTTGAGGTTATCCTCTACACACACACACACACACACACACACACACACACACTGATACATACATACTCTTCCACATGTGCACTCACACATATGAGCACTCACATGCCCTGTGCTCGCTCTCTCTCTCTCTCTCTCTCTCTCTCTCTCTCTCTCTCTCTCTCTTTCTCTCTCTCTCTCTCTCTCACACACACACACACGCAAGCATGCATATCTACAAAATAAGGTCTTTTAAGCAATAATTTTGAATCCAGGCTTAACTTTTTTGTCTACATGTTGAAAGTTTTCTATTCACACATTCTCTAGACTTGCTAAACATATCTTAAAATTTCCAGCATTCATATCTTTATTGATACTTAAAATTAAATCAAAAGCAATCATATTCATTTTCTCCAAAAAGAATACCAGTGACTTTAGTTCAGCTTGCTCTTACTCTCAAAACTACAGTCCCTTACCCCAAACCTTTCTGAGTCTCACCACCATTGTGAGATTCCTCAACAAATTTTCCACATTAGCAAAATGATTGAAGAATTTTGTGAAGTCTCTCAAGGTCAACCATTATCCTACATCTCCTTGTGGCTTTAAATATCCCCTTTACCATTTATGACCCATATTAGGTTATGGCACTATGGTATTGCTTTGCTTTCAGCAAAGTTCCCCAGACATTTTACCCCCACTCCCCCCGCCACACACACACGCACAAGCATACATAGGCACACAAACAAACACACACACATGAATTACAAAAAGCAAATGGCAACTGCTTTTCTTACTTTTTGAATTTGCAAAGGTTATCTTGACAAAATGCCCTGAATAATAGTCATCAACTCTCGGGAAAAGCCGCTCTAATGTAGTTAAAGAAAGAACTCCCAAAAGGTTCAAAACACAGGTAGCAACAGGCAAATGGCTTTCAGAGAGGTCAGGGTGGCCAAACTTCCCACTCCTAAAATAGACTTTGAACCATCACTTCTCTATCCTTTTTTGCAAATCTGGTTATGACTTGGTTGCTACAGCAGGGCATTTTAATGCTGACAGCTTGGGACACCTGTGCAGGTGTGTGCAACGACACAGCCAATTGGCTATTTAGATAACGGCATGAGAAAAACCAACTCCATGCTTTGGCTAAGTTATAGGGACAAATGAACTAGCTAACTGAATGAGAACAGTTCATCTTGAAATGACACCATGAAGGCTCAGAGTGTAAGCTGGAAAAAAATCAGTATTGGCTTGCCCATTGTGGTGTGTTCTTGATATCAAGGGAAAGATGAACATATGACAGAAAGCACTGGATCTCCCAGCTTGGTATCCTGTATAGTCAAGACATGGACCATTCCTCTCCCACATCTTGAACTAGTGCCAGCCATAGATATCATCTCAGACACTGAGTGAAAAGGTAGACTTGTAATGTACAGATTTTTTTCTCACCTCTGATTCAATTTAGTCTTAGCAAAACTAAACATGAAATTCTTTTAAAAGCTGTGATGGATCATATGCTTGAGGTGTGTACTATTCCTCAGAACAATCATGAAAAGCTTGTTAGTCTCCTCATACATAGAAAAAAAATGAACTTACATATGACTTCCCAAGAAATCACAAATTATTAGGACCTGAAGCATATTTTCCAAGCACTAATCTTAAATAACTAAAACAAATTAGCAAAATAAATAACAACAAAATTGGTAAAATAGTGTCACTGTTTATATTAAATTAACTGTCACAGAGAGATAAATCACAAAAAAATGCATTTGAATTCTTTTACTCCTTACTATAGTTTTGCGAGATAATTAGTAACCTTATTTTCAGTTACCAAATGCTAAATAATTAGCTAATACCAAATAACTGCTGGATTTGGAGGGTAACAGTATTCTCACAGCATGGTAGATACCTATGTTCCTCTCTATTCATCCAAACTTCTACTGAAGCAGTGCTGTGGGATAATGCTCTTGTACCCTGTAAAGATTTGTCACTCTTATTGGTTTAATAAAATGATAATTGGCAAGTAGCCAGGCAGGAAGTCTAAGCAGGGCAACCAGACTAGGAGAATTCTGGGAAAAGAAAAGGTTCAGTCTGCAGTTGCCCCCCATGCAGAGGAAGCAAGATGAAAACGCTGCACTGAGAAAAGGTACCAAGCTGTGTAGCTAAACATAGATAAGAATTATGAGTTAATTTAAGTTGTAAGAGCTTGTTAATAATAATCCTAAGCTAATAGGCCAAAGAGTTTGCAATTAATTAATATAAGCCTCTGTGTCTTTCTTTGGTACTGAATGGCAGTGGGACTAGGCAGGGCAGAAACTTCCATTTACAGATCCACACCCTAAATCCTAGAACCTATGAATATGTAGTTACAGAACTCTGTGAGTTAGGGTTATAAATGAAATCAATGTTGCTAACCAGGTGGCTAATTTACTATGTTTTTCTGGGTTGCTGATCTAATTAGGCTTTGTGAATCATAAATGTCTTTAAAGGTGGAAGATAGAACTGTAACTATGGAAGAATTCTCAGGGGGATGCAGTATGACTTGGTGGTGAAGATGTAAGAGGGGGACACTGAGCTGAATAGTTTAGGGTTGAAAACAAGAAAATGTTTTCTCTAGAGATTCGAAGAAGCCTTGGCACACACTAGCATCTTGTCTTTTAGCTCAATGAAATTCGCTTGTTTGTTTATTTTTGCCTTTTTTCTGCTTCTGATGTGTAGAGCTGCATGTTAATAAATTAATATTGCTGTGGGTAAATCGCTATAATAGCTGAGAACAGGCATCCATTGTTTTCCACGTTGCCCCCTTTATCCATCTCTCTGAACTCTGTGCTCAAGTTCATGTTATGTTAAAACATGGTCTTCTGCAGCAGCATCCTCAGGGCCTGAATTTCCTGAACACTGAGGATTATTTCCCTTTCACCATTCCAGTGACTACACTGAGTCTCTTACCTGTCAATCCTGGGGCCCGTGTTCCTTTCAGGTTCCAGTTCCTGGGTTCTAGTGGTCAATACCTGGGCCCTATGGGTAGGACTCATGAGCATGTTCTGTTCACTTCTAGAGAATGCAATGATGAGGTAAGTAAAGATTAAATGAGAGGCCTTCAAACATTCATGGCTTTAAGACTAGAAAGAATTTCCTATGTTACATGCTCTAACATTTTCAATTACATTTCTCATCATTTAGATGAGGAAACCAAGGCTGAGTGAGCCTAAATCCCATGGTGAAGTTCACCTTCCTGTTTAAAAATGCACCAAGTAATGAGCAAGTTTATCTGAGTCTGAGTGCATGGGCTTTTCTTATCTGCATTCAGGCTGAATATGATTCTGCAGATGAAGTCTCAGAAGACTGCTGCAACACAATGCCCATTCCGTTTGGAAGTCAAAGGAAAGCCCAGTATCCTTGAGGCTGGCACTTCAGTGGCAGTGTTCATTCTTCTAACCTATCCTACTGACTTGCCTTTCTTCATGCCTACTCTCTTCCTCATTCTCCATTACATGTGATCACTGATTTACATTTCACAAGGAAGCAGCCAGAATATATTCCTCAAGTGTTTAACACAATAGTGCTACAGGCAATATCAATAATGAAGAGCTCAACAATCATATATTATATTTATTATTGGGTATGCATATTTCCTTTATGACAGAGTCCCAATCCACTCCCAAATGGTTAGCAAATTCACTGGACTTCTTTGCTGGAAGGGTTTTCAATTTTCCAATAATCCCCTTTTCTCTGAGGCCCACAAAATAAAGTTGTCTCTTAAACTTTAACTGTGTTCTCTGTGTGTCTATGCTTAAAAAAAAATGGAAAAACAAGAGTGCTCCTTCTTAAATGGTCATTACTTTTAACCAAGTTTTAACTCAGCAGAGTCAGGCACATGGGAATTTTTTTTTCCAGTGGTATATTTCAATGAACAAAAATCCATAGTTCTTAGTCTTACAGGGAATGTACCTTGCTTTACCTAATGGATCATCTCAGGCTTCATTTATTGAATTCTTGTTAGTTCAGTGAATTCACTATGTTAGGTCTGGTTTTAATGACGTTGTCATACTAATTATTTTCTTCTGAAATGTATCCATCTGACTGCAAACTTTCTGAAGCCCTGTGTATCAGGAAATGTTCAACAAGGTAGTCAATCCTTGAACATGGTCAAGGGGTCAACAAGATAGTTAGAGGTGCTTGCTGCAAAGACTGACAGCCTTATATTGAGTTCATTGATATTAAGAGGTATTAATGACCAGTGATTGTTAATTCCTAATTTTTTTTAATGGTAATGTTTGTGTGTTTCCCTTCTTTGGGGTTTGCTGGTGTGATGTGGGCAATCATCTGTTGCCTGTGTTTTCATGGATGCAGTAACTTCCTTGGGTTGGAGTTTTCCTTCTAGAACTTTCTATAAGCCTAGATTTGATTTGTAGATATGTATTGTTTTAATCTGTTTTTTTTTCATGAACTATCTTTTTTTCTCAGTCTACAGTGATTGAAATCTTTCCTGGGTATAAGAGTCTGGGCTTGCATTTGTAGACTTTTAGTGTCTTCATCACATCTGTCCAGGATGTTTCGGCTTTCAGAGTTTCCATTGAGAAGTTGGGTGTAATTCTGATTTGTCTGTCTTTACATGCAACTTGGCCTTTTTCCTTTGTGACTCTTAATATTCTTTATTTATTTGGTATATTTAGTGTTTTGGTTATTATATGGAGTGGGGACATTTTGGTGATCCAGTCCATTTGATGTTCTGTAAGCTTCTTGTACTTTTGTAGGTATGTCCTTCTTTAGGTTGAGAAAAAGTTCTTCTGTGATTTTGTTGAATATATATTCTGTACCTTTGAGTTAGAGTTATTCTCCTTCTTCTGTCCCTAACATTTTTTTAGGTTTGGTCTTTTTGTGGTATTCTAAATTTCCTGGATGTTTTGTGTGTAATATTTAACATTTTCTTCGACCAATGAATCTATTTTCTCTATCTTATCTTCAATTTCTGAGATTCTGTCTTCCAACTCTTGTAATCTATAGGACATGCCTGCATCTGTAGTTACTTTCATTTACCCAGATTTTTTATTTCCAGAATTCCCTCAGTTTGTATTTTCTTTATTGCTTCTATTTCAGTTTTCAAGTCTTGAACTGCTTAAACTGTTTGTTTCACCTGTTTGTCTGTTTGTTTTTCTTGGCTTTAAGAGATTTATTGATTTCATCCATTACCTACCCATCTCTTCCTCCATTGGGTACAGATGGGGCCTGTGGCTTAGGTGGTCACTCTTCCTGCTGGTGCAGATGGAGCTATGCCTCTGTTAGTCCCTGATGCATCTCTGGGGGCTCCTCTACAGGTACAGTCAGAACTCTGGTGTTTGTAGGTACAGTGGGAGGTGTTTCAGTGTGGGGAGGCTGCTCCTAGATCTCTGGAGCTTTGCTGGGTGGGGATAGAGCATGAGATATGCCTCAGGGGCTAGGGCCTAGAAAGAAGGACTCTCTAAGAGGGAACCCAGACACTCACCTATTCAGGGGCAGGCAGGGCCAATGCTCCAGTGGTCAGAGATGCCACTAATAATTTTCTTATTGTTAAGAAAAATGATGCCTAGACTTTGGACATGAACTTGGATCAATTTCAACACCTACTTGAAACCAAGAGATACTGGCCTAGTTGTGATATATTCAAAGGTTGGGTGGTTAAATATCTGCTGTCACTTTCTTTCTAGAAATCATCAGAAGACACATAACAATGTGATTCTAGCTACAACAACAGCTATCAAAATGGCTGGAAACAGATCCCAAATTCAGCGCTTTTACATACAGTCTCTGCAGCCTAAGGAAACATATGGATCCCAATGGATGGATGCTCTTATGAGTTCCTAAAGAGATTTTAATTTTGTTAAAATAAGGTAGGATTAGACAAATGAAACAGTAATTATAATCTTACATGAGAGTAAATACTCTTTAGCTTGGGTTTAAATCTTCATAAATCATAAGTCAAAAATTCCTTGACAAATCGATTGAGCATACTCTAGTAATACATAACACTGAAGGGATCGGTGGCTTAGATTCATGACTTTGAATCTGACCAGAAGATGTAGCTGGTTGCAATGAAACAACATTGTAAAAGGATCCTACTACATCACAGATGTCTGGTTAATAAACAAAACAGAACAAAACACCATGTAAAGTATGGTTTCTACCTTGGAGATAACATGTAAGCCCACATTGATGAAGGGAATCTATTTGTGTAGAAAGGCATGATTTACACACTAATGTAGAACCTGTGAGTGACTACCATAAAATACTCAATAAACATTGACAGAATTCATGAGCACAACCTGTAATGAAATGTCTCCTGAGAGACTTCCTATGATTGTTTTACTTCCAGATGAGTCTGCCCCATAAACATTTACTATCTGTCCAGATAGAGGCAGTCAGAGAGTGAGAGAAATTAAATGGGTGTTTCACTTTTATAAACTTAAAGCAACTGAGTTGGTTTTCCCATTGATATATCTTTATTGGGTACTGTAAATTTGACAGTAAATTGGATCCCTCAGAGGTAGATAAAATTTTGCAGGTTAAATATTCCTCATATTTATCCTAAGTCTGTCATTGATGAGCATGTTAGGCTCATGATTTAAACTCTATAAGATCTATTTGTTAAATGACTACCACCAGGACTAGCAAGAGGGCTCAGTGATTAATAATATCGGTTGTCCTTCTGGAGGACTGAGATTCAATTTTCAGTCCCTGCATGGCGTCTTATAACCTTTGGTGACTCCAGTTCCAAGAGATCCAATGCTCTCTTCTGGGCTCCATCATATTGGTCACACAAGTGGTACCCAGACATGCATGTGGGAAAAACACCCATATGCATAAAATAAAGCAAAAATTAAAAATAATGGTTATAGTATTTTAGAGAATTAAAAATAGCATTTAAAAAATTCAAAGCAGTGACTTCCATATAACAGCAATGAATATATGTTATTTTTGACTGCATTCTACCTCATACCTTTGATGTTATAGGTTTAGCATAAAAATTGAATTATCTAAAAGATGGAGTTGTGTGCAACAAATTTGATTTGCATTCATCTTTTTTTCCCAATGTGATCACATAGTACTATTTAGTCAGAAACTATATTCATACACCAAGTGACAGAATCAAGAATAGGAGGATAGTGAGTAAATTTGCTTCCTTTTCTTTAAGACAGCCTGATCTCTACTGAACAAGAAGAATGAAATGAAGACAAGAGCAAGATCTCTTTCCCTGACTTATACTACCTCTGCTTACAATGGATTATTTATACAGTACTCTTTTAACAGTTTCATCTGTCCCACAACCAATGGAGTGATATCATTTCAAATTCTATTAAAGGGGAAGCTGTTGATCTAGTTATACGAATTCTAGCTCATTGTCAAACCTTCTTCCTGGCCCCACGGAGAGAGCACATTTCCGATGCCCCTTGAATCTCCTGAATGAGTTCTAGTCAATAGAACATGGGTGCACATGGTGTACATGACTTCTTGAGAGGGTCCTAAACCTCTGCCCAGGTGTGATAGCTGCACTCTATCAGCTGACTGGGAAGGATGATCCCCTGTGATAAACTTGGAGAGATAGTGGTAAAACAGAAGAGACTGAACCTGAGTCTCAGAGGCCTTCTAGGGGAACGCCTCATGGAAATATCCCTTTGGCCGCCTGAGTGAAAAAATAACTTTCAGTATGCAAAAAGATGTTACTAACATTTGAAGGAGTTGCTTTTTACAGCATCTATCATTATTCCTCTGCAAAATTAACTTGCGAGACAAAGGTTACAGATGTGAGGTGTGATCTACAATTCTCTTTACAAGTAGTTAGCCCCGTTTTAAATAATTGATTTCTCCTGTCAAAACTTTCCATAGACTGTTTAAGGGAAACCCTACTTCTTAGTTTTCATTAGGTTTTCAACTCAGAACATAGCACCTAGAAAATGGCAGCTAAGCAATAAAAAACTGATCAATAAATTCATCCCACTCAATTGGCAATTATGGTGTGTGTGTGTGTGTGTGTGTGTGTGTGTGTGTGTGTGTAAATGTGTGCCTGCATGGAGGCCAGTGGAGGACATCAGGAGTTTTCTTTGATTGTGCCTTTCTTATGCCCTTGAGACTGAGTCCTTGAATGGATGTTCATTTCAGCTGTGTTGACTAATGAACTCCCAGGAGCCACCTGTTTCTGGACTTATAGGCACCTCCAGCCATGCTTGGCTTCATATGGACCTGAGAATTCAAATTTAAGTTTGCATTCTTGGACAGAAAGTTCTATGTTCCACTGATCCAGCTTCCCAACTCCAAGCAATTGTTTTGAGACAGGCCAGAGCCCATATAAGATACTGTTTATATGTATTAACTTTCCATAAGACATCCTATATTCCAAGGCTGGCTATAACACTTACTGAATGATTTATTCCAAGTAACTCAGCCTCTTTTTATCTCAATTCCAGCATGTGAAAACAGAAATGAAAATAGAAGCATGCCTTGAAAGGTGAGAGCTAGCTCACATAGGGCAATGGCCATCTACTAGATTGATGACAGGATCGTTAATTTGGATACATTCAGCCTTGGATAGCAGGTCAGGAGGGTAGGACTCACCAAGATTGAGCATAAATAGAAACTCTTGACTAGGAAGTCATGACACTTTTTCAGAAGGTTCTCATCAGCCTAGCTCAGAAGTGTTCTATCAACCTCAATACAAAGCAGAAGAAAATTCCATCCTGGAAGCCAGGAGCTTTGCCCTGACATCCTAGAAATCCTGACATAGTCTAAAGGATGCAGGGAGAAGCAACTTGAATCATGCTGGAGTAGAGTCTGATGACTGTTGAAAGCATCAGAGTAAAAACCTACGGGCCGTCTACAGCACTCATTATAAATGTGTGCCTGGATGGGTTTGTCCGTTTATATACACATGCATGCAAAGATGTTGATCCTGGCATCTGCATTACAAGGCAACTGAGAGCTGGTTACTGTATCTTCCTCCAGCGGCTGAACTGTATACCGCCTCTCCCTTGGTGTCCTGCTTGGTCAGCAGGCAATACTTTGCTGACTTTGACTTAGTGACCCCTGAAGGCTTAGGCTGTCATAGGTCAGGATATCATGGTTATGAATATAACCCAGTAGAAATACGGTAATGTCCATATGTTTCTATGCCCTGTGAATGAAAAGTAAGGTTTTTGGAAAAAAAAATCAAGCAATTAGAATATTCAGTTATGCTCTTACAATTTATAGGAAGAGCACCCAAACTGTTAAGTTTTATGATCATATTTTTTTCTTTGAGTTGAGATATATCTTGAAAGTCTCCATCTCACTCTAGAATTTAAATCCAATCCTCCCCTGACCCCAAGCTGGCAAAGCCAATGCATTTAAGTCTATGCCAGCTAGGAAAGCTGGTGAGATCATCAGCTATTCTTATTGGTAATTTATCGAGTAAAGAAAGCTGATTAGAGGCAAAGAAAGAAAGCTTGGTCTCACAGACACGTGCATACATAAACGCTTCTGCCTCCCTGCCCCTCTCTGCAGCCCCAACTGTGCAAAGCCCCGAGCACATTAGCATTGAGCAGGACAAATGGCTTATTTTCAATCAGCTGGAGTCAGCTGCTTCCCACTTGTCGCCGGCTTTCTGCCTCATCATTGTTCTTCAGGCCCCCAACAGCAGGAGGTAGGGGACACGTGGAGCCACTCTCACCCTCTGGCCCCAAATCCAGTCCTTTTCATCAAATCATAGACAGACACTTTCCAAGAACTTGAATGGGGACCCACGGCCTCCTTGGGGATTGTTCATTAATCTGCTTGTTCAGACATTCCTCTGCCTTTTGGCTGGCCTGACCAACCCCCGAGGACAATAGTACCCAGAGTGCAATCACTTCTTACAAACAGTAAGTACAATTCAGGAAGGCAGGACCATCTAATAAATTCTGAGCATCAGAAAGAGACAAGGCCCCTAAATATCAGCTTTATCTAGATCTAGAGGATGTGGATTGACATATGGACATGAAATATTAACTTTGGGATGAAGATGTATGTGTCCATTGAGAAGTCAGCATGAGCAGAACTGTGCTGTGTGCTTGGTGCCAACATACACAGGAGACAAATTAGAATTTATCACAGTGTTCTAGAAAGAGCATCTGACACATCTCAGCACTATCCTGTCCTTTTAAGATGCTACCCTTCTGGTTGGGTAGATAAAACAGGACCCCATGAGCTGGAGTTAAAATAAACTTCAAGTGAATGAAACAACAGTCATAAGAAGGTAAATTTTTAACTTGGAAGGCCTATGGAAGTCTTGAATTAGGGAAACAGACATTATTAGAATCTTAGATGGTTGGTAGTATCTCCATAAATACATTAAGAGAAAATGAGTGGCCTGACCAACTAGACCAGGAAGTAAGAAAGCATAGAATGTGATATATTAGAAAAGAAACCACCCATATACGACTGAGCAAAACACTGGAACAGGGGTTGAACTAGAGACCATTCTGGGAAGCTGAACGGGCATTCAAGAAACCCTTGCTTGCTCATTCCTTTTACTGATGTTGGACAAAACCATTTTCCAGCTACCTGCTATGCCTAAGATAAATCTTCATCAAGTTTTAGGACTCAGGAAACTACATGGAAGAAGAGGCAGAAAGATTGCAGGAGCTGGAGGAGATGGGTGTCATGAAGGAACATCTATGCTCAGGGCTGGCAGGTCCAAGAGGGATGGGTATCAGCACTGACAGAGGGTAGTGAACACAGGCACCCACCTTAATCTGTGGGAAATTGGAACCCATTTGCAAAGGAAAAAAAACACATAATTTCTTCAATAAAGGATCACTGGAACATAGCCACAATTTATGGCAGGGCCTTGTGAAACATAGATGGCCAACACAGAATTAACACAGTAGTATTTTTGTAGATTTCTTGTCTCATATGGCTTTGTTTGGGCATTTTTTTGGTATTACTGATCTTTTGCTTGTATATGGTTTCCAATCTTGTGATTATGTGTGCATGTGCATGTTTCTTGTGTTCCTTTCTTTCTTTTTTTTCTGGTTTGTTGTTTCTTTGTCTATTTCTCTTTGTCTTACTTTTTAGAGAAAGTAACGAGAGGGCATGGAGTTAAGTAGGTAGGGATGTTGGAAGTGCTCAGGAATAATTGGGGAGGAGAAACTTTGATCAGAATATATTATATGAAACAATGTTTTTCGATAAAAATTAAAATAAAAAGGTGTGGTAGGAATATACCTACACCACAATGGCAATGTTCTGTGGGTGACTGAAACGCTATTCAAAAGTCCTTAGTAACAGGTGGCCCCCATGAAAACAGGAAAGATATTGCTTTCTTATTTCAAACCTAACCTTCTCTGCTTAATGGAGCGACTTCTTACCTTAGCAGCTCCCTGGGTATCACCAGGCAGTTTAGGAACCAGCATGAAATCTGTGCTGGCCCCGGGGCTACCATTTAGCATGCTGAAGCAGCAACTTTTGGAATGGTCTCCCACTGTCTGACAGGGTCTCATTCTATAGTTCTTTCTAAGGTGTCCATTGAAAAGCCAGCGAAGACTGGCTTCAACAGTTCCCATCAAAGATACCCATCCTGGGAGTTGCTGAACAGAGCGTGAATGTTAGCATAGCACTTGTGCAGTTCATGGTAGTAGGAGTGTGCATAGAGACACAATTCTGGAACCTGGGAGGTCTCAAAATGAGTGCTCTCCCTGACAGAAGGAAACTTCATGATGTGTAGACAGTGCAGCACACAGTCACCATGGCAACTGCCAAATGTAGACCTCCGTTTGGACTCTGATGCCACATTGTAGTAAAGCAACCTTAGCAGTAAGAATAAGGATAACATATACAGTTTCTGCTTCTTTGTGCACTGAATGCGTGGTTGAGTCTTACTCAAAACCTTAAAAAAAATCACATTCATTTGCCTTTATCTTTTAAAAAAGTAACACATCATAAAATGTGATTTATAAGGTCATTTCCTCAACATTACCATCTTCTCCTGTGCCAACAACCATCAACAGTTTTAATAGGCTTCATGGGAAGACAAGTGAAATTTTTGTAGACCTGTATATTTTCATTTTCATTTACTGGACATATGTGTACCAGTTAAACAAGTTTCCTGTGTTTTACACTAGTGCATGTATACAGAGTAACAAGTTCCTTTTGGATAATCTAGGTCTGAGGAGTCCAAGTTTTACTTCTCCAGCAGGGCAAATGACAGGCTGAATGGTAGTGTCTGTAGAGAATATTTCAAAGGAAGGTATTAGTAACCTTCAAGATGATGATCCAGAGGCACCCCACAACACACGCACAAATAAATACACACACACACACACACACACACACACACACACACACACACACACACATGCTTCAGGAATGGCAAGTATATAGCCTGAAGGTCCCTAATCGAAGAACTTCCACTCCTCTCTTTCACTAAACCTGAAAAACCAATACATTCATTTCCATATCCCCATGATTTTTCATAGGCTGGTGAAAAGCACTTTCAGCCTACGAAACTTATTTTGTGAAATCTTGATTCAGGCTCCTGGAAAGAAGAGAATTATGTGATAAAAGCTTCAAAGTGATGAAATCCTCTTATCCTATTCTCTTCTTACAAGTGAAATAATCATAAAGATGGCAAAGGTTTTAGGAAGTCATGGATTGTATAGTCAATTGTCTCGGAATGTGTTTAACTAGCCCTTCTCTCATTTCTTTTCCCCAACAACAGACAAGAGCTATAAAAGTAATAACAAACAGGAAGTATTTTGCCACTTTGTCACGTATACCAGAGGCCCTTTGCTTGGTTGTGTTTGTGTGTGTGTGTGTACACATGTTCAGAGGCAAAGATAAACATCAGGTGTCTTGCTTGATTGCTCTACACCTCACTTTTTGAGGCAGGGTCTCTCACTGAACCCATTCAACTAGCCTCGCCAGCCAACAGTCTCTGGGCATCCTCTTGTCTCTGTGTGTTCACAATAATAAAAGAAGAGATGATCATTGCCATACCCTGCTTCTTCTTATTTTAAACAAACAAACAAATATGGGCACTGAAGGTTTAAACTCAAGTCCTCATGCTTATACAGCAAGTACTTCACCAATTGAGCAATTTCAGCAGCCACTGGCCTCCTCTTTTGAACGGTAAATGCTTAATTCCCAAAGGCTTTGCCCCGACTGAGATCTCAGTGTCCATTGTCTCATCCCTATGTTCTCTTTCCATTTAAGATGTTTTCAGCCTCTAAAAAATCTACTGTTCCCTTAGGCTGCAATATTCATGTTTTTGAAACTGTGCCTACAGCTTTTTCCCTGGATGACCTTTTTTTTGGTATTTTTGAAGGACACTATTAGTTTTCCTGAATTTTCAGATAAGATTAATCTGCTATGGGGTAATTAAAAAATCTCTTGACCCCTCCTGGGCAGTGCTACTGAATCATCAAAGGGTGCTGATTAGATGTCATTAAAAAGAGAAAGAAAGAAGAAAAAGCATGGTATGGAAAAATTCATATCATATTACTTATAATTTAGGTGGGCATTGCTTTATGAAATTAGTCTTAGCTCTCTATATATTTAACCACACACATAAAAACAAATCAGGCTGTATGTCTCTGTATGTACACCACTGGATAATTCTGTAAAATGAGTATTCATCATTGAAATTCTCTAAAATCTTTAAAAAAGGAATGTTCTGGAATAGATAAATGCACCAAAGGAAGCAGGGTAGTGATGTAATTATATTATGTTCCAGGATGTAACTTTGTCCTCCTGAGTTTAGTGCTCTGAAAGCTTAATGGCTGAAATATTTAATTGCTTGTATTTTATTCACACTAACCAATTTCAAGGTCAACTAGTTCTACTTAGATTACAGAAAAGCAATAAAACAATCCTCATTTGTTAATACTACTTTAAAAAAATTTATATCCCTTATGTAGCATGGTGTGAGGTAACAATTCCTTCTGAAATAAATATTGCTTCTTGGAGCCAGGCTGTGGTAGTGCACGCCTTTAATCCCAGCACTCGGGAGGCAGAGGCAGGCAGATCTTTGTGAGTTCGAGGAGAGCTTGGTCTACAAGAGCTAGTTCCAGGACAGAAAACAAAAGCTACGGAGAAACCCTGTCTCGAAAAATAAAGAAAATAATAAAAATATTGCTTCTTGGAAGGAACATTTTTAAGACTCAAGGCAGGAGGGCTTTAAATAACACACATCAAAACAAAAAGCTTCCTGAAACTTAAAAGATTCAAAACGTCCCTTCCTCAACAGTTAAGAAAGCCATAAGGGTCACTGTGAGAGGAGGCTCTCAGACCTGGCAAGCTCCTTCTCTCACAGGCAGGGGACACAATGCAGTGTGGCGGTTTTTCAGGAAATTCGGGATCAACCTAGCCCTGGACCCAGCAATGCCACTCTTGGGAATATACCCAAGAGATGCCCGATCATATGACAGGGGCATTTGTTCTACTATGTTCATAGCAGCATTATTTGTAATAGCCAGAACCTGGAAACAACCTAGATGTCCTTCAATGGAAGAATGGATGAAGAAAGTGTGGAATATATATACACATTAGAATACTACTCAGCGGTAAAAAAAACAATGACTTCTCGAATTTTGCATGCAAATGGATGGAAATAGAAAACACTATCCTGAGTGAGGTAACCCAGACCCAAAAAGATGAACATGGGATGTACTCACTCATAATTGGTTTCTAGAGATAAATAAAGGTCAGTGAGTCTATAATTTGATCTCCTAAAGAAGCTAAATAAGAAGGTGATCCCAAAGAAAAACATATAGCTATCCTCCTGATTATGGGAAGTAGACAAGATTGCCGGGCAAAAAATGGGATCTTGGGGG
>NW_026068106.1:1590401-1611206 GCF_014885135.2 Alexandromys fortis
AAAAAAAAAAGAAAGCCATAAGGGTCACTGTGAGAGGAGGCTCTCAGACCTGGCAAGTTCCTTCCCTCACAGGCAGGGGACACAATGATTCAGCTTCTGTGAGCCATCACCCAGGTTGGGGTGGGCTTTTGAACAAGGCATCTGTCTTCATTCCTGTAAGCCCTCTACCATGCACTGTAAATGACCTCAATAAATAAACTCATTGGTTTTCCAAACTAGACTTTTGTTGAATAGTTACTTTGAGTTACCAATGGCTCCTTGAGGTAGGTAAATGCTTGTTCATGTTTCCCTGGGAAAAGCCACACATCAAGGAACTAGCCAACAAAACATTTCTTGCAGGTGTGGCTGAGAACCTAGGAAAATAAGAGTTGGTCAAGAGACCTTGGGCCAACGAACAGTGCTTCACCATCTGAATACAAAATTATTGTCTTTCAACCTTGCAACTAAAGCACATTTAAATCATATGAAACTATAGTCCTGTGGGACCAAGTGGAAAAAAATAAGTAGTCTTTTTTAATTTGTGTAATGAAGACCGGAAAAAAAATAGCATTTTATCTCCTTTTAGCAGGCCATGCTACAGATAACACAGGCAGAGGTTCCCTCCAATTTTCTGTGATGTGTTATAACATCTTTGACACTTAGAGAGGTTCTGTACTTCAAAGCAATGGCATTTCTGAATATATGATGTTTTTAGAAGAAATCACTGTCATGTAGACTGAGTGGTCCTTAATAGAATCAGCAGTCTACATAGATTGAACATATAAAAGTTAATGTGAAGACCTTCTGAATATGCCATTTTTTATATTAGTCTGAGAGATAGAAATAGTTTTCACTTGTACCTGAAATGGTGAAAAATATCCAGAAAATAATGCTTTGCCCTATGTAAAAGAGCTTGTATTAGCTTGGATTTAAATAACAAAATGCCAAAACTCAGTTATTTAACAGTCTGAAGGCTGGGCAAGTTTTGAATGTCCTAGTTCCTAGGTATACTTCCTTTTTTGTTCTCACAGGGTAGAGAAACTGAAAGGTGTCTTGTGCCGCTCTGGTTAAAATTTTAATCCCATTTATCAAGGCTCCTTTTCCATTCTCTAATGATCTCTGTAATTTCCCTGCCAAATTTGTTTCTTAATTGTCCTCCCACAGTCCCATATACTTTTGATGATTATTTTCTTTTTTTTAATATTTATTTATTTGTTATATATTCAATATTCTGTCTGCGTGTATGCCTGCAGGCCAGAAGAGGGCACCAGACCTTATTACAGATGGCTATGAGCCACCATGTGGTTGCTGGGAATTGAACTCAGGACCTTTGGAAGAGCACGCAATGCTCTTAACCACTGAGCCATCTCTCCAGCCCTTGATGATTATTTTCTATCTAGTTCCCCTATTTTGGGAAGATTTGGAACATCTTTAAAGTGTGGGGTCTTAGTGGCAGCAGTGACTCACTGAGAGGCAGGCCTTCGGAAATAATCACCAATCCCTCTTTTTGTCACACCTTGTCTCTGCTGCCCTGTCAGTCATGATGTGATAGGTGCTGGGTGTACTTCAAGATTCGCTCTTGCTTCTGCACCACCTTTCTACTCAAGTACGTGGGGCCTAGAAACCATGACAAAAATTCACCTTTCCTCTTTTGTCTCTGTCAGGTATTATTACCAAAGCAGCACACATCCCTGCTTTTTAATTCTGTCCCTTTGAAGGTTAGAATTGCAGCACATGAATTTTGAGGGCACACAAACACTTATGCCTTAGCAGTATCAAATCTAAAAAACACCATAAATCATATCTTTCCTTCAAGTATCCTTTGGAGAATACAACCTATCATATTTCAGTCGTGTGTGTTTTCTAAGTTGCTAATAAGAACCACACAGCATGTACAAGGAGATGCTCTACATAATTGGAAGCTGGATATAGACATGCGGAACAGAGAATCTAGGTCACCAAGGAGAAAATACTGCAGACTTTCTGGACAAGCAGAAGGGTAAATACATTGCCGCAGGCAAACTCTGATAAGAATTTACTAAGGAGAGAAGTATAAATTGATCATTTCCAGATTCATTAGTTTGCAGCTGACTCCAAAGGTGTATAGCCATGTCAGAGCATTTGAAATTTAAAATGATCAAATATTAGCTTTTAAAAACTGTGGCTGCAAGGAATTTCAGCAATGTAAGTTATCAAAACGTGTTATCTAGTTTGTTTGCTGGAGTCTTTTCTGTCTACAAATGAGATGGTGTCTTGATATGAGATAATGTCATTTTTTTTCCATCATATATTCCCTAGTTTTACTTCTGTGTCATTTCTCAATAGCAAGTGACAAACTACTCGAATCTCATTTTAGGGACCCAACATGGCTATCATTAAAGATTTTCACATTTTTAAATTTTATTTTATGACCTAGTATTCAGAAATTATGTAATTTTATGGCAACAGAAAGAAATGAAATACTTCCCTAGTAAGTCTATAATCTGGAGCTATACTGTTTTTTCATGCCTTCACTCATAGATCGTCAGCTACCACACAGGAAAATATCTCAAAAGAAGTAAGGTTCTCAGATCCTTTTAAAGGCTGGGGAATGGAATGTCCTAATATCAAGAAGAGATTTGCTCTTCAAGTTTACATTTATACTGTATGCATTCAAATGACCATGTGACCAAGTGTCTTAGACACCAGATCCATTCCTGTCCAACATCTTTACATGAATACCTAACATGGACAAGATGCCGTGTTTCTAGCACAGACAAAACAGGACTGGTTTGCTTATATTCCTGCTGCTTTCCAGATCAGCAGAGACCAGGCAAAGCAGGCTAGATTGTTCAGAAACTTCAGGTGTGGAGGAAGATTAATACCAACAGTATTGATATGCACTCTACCTCTTTTATCAATAGAGAAACTGAAGCTTAAATAATTTTAAACTTGCTTACATGCATTATACTATAAAGCATTACATATGGATATTAAACATGATCATGTGACAATAAAGTCTCTACCCTTAAATAACACCAATAATATTGCTGAGGTTAATGAGGAAAAATCTTCCAGGATCACATTAGGGTTTTATTTCTGTTTTTGTTGTTGTTGTTGTTATTGTTGTTTTTTTTTTTTTTTTTTGTAGTAGTAGTAGTGAATGAAAACATTTACCCGACATAGGAAATAAATTCAAAGAATGAAAACCACAGAAGTGGCACTGGTTTAAATGACTGACATTTTGTAACAAAGTGGAAAAGTAAGACAGATGAGATGAAAACATTGAATAATTAATCTCTTGTGGTTGGAGCTTTCCACCAGGAATTTAGTCAGTGAGTCATAATTGAAGGTGGAGTAAAGAGAGAAGAAAAGAAGGAGGGAAAGCAGCAAGAAAAAGGACAGAGGAGAGAGGAAGTCGAGGCAGAGAGCCCAGCGTACAATGGCTCATGACGAACAAATGACCAATGTTAAATATCAAGCCCCTGGACATCTTGGCAGGCATGTGCTTGAGAAAGAGTGACGAAACTACTGAGTTTGAGGGTCTGACATCAGGACATCAGCTGAAGCAATGGATCTGGAGCAGCCACAAAGATGTAAGTTAACCAGTACTCTTCTACCTAGTCTTCTGCAACTATTCCACTTTTGTTTGAAGCAGGCATAAGGGTGGACCTTAGAAGAACATAGGAAGCAAGGAATTCTCTTTTCTGTTTTTAGCTCACTTGTCTCTAACAGAATTGGGAGAGTACTGAAGAGTACTGACGGCCAACATCTACACTGCTCTTTGCCATTCAATTAAGAGTAATTTGTTCCATTGTATGAGCTCCCACGATCATTTTATATTTCCATGGAATATGTGTAATAAATCAGATGCAAATAAATTGAAGAATAGAAAAGTTGCTTCTTTTTACAGCAAACTCATGACTGCTTTAAACCTAATCTCATGCGTCTCTTATCCTGGATCATGTGCCGGTACAGCAAAATTCTCTGGAATACATTCTAGCTTGGAGAAAAGTGTTGAACACTGACTCTGAACTGTCTACTTTATCTACTTGACATGAAACACTACACAATGGCTTGCAGTGTTCTCCATCTCCTGCTGCAAATGCCCATGTTTAATCCCTAAAGAGGAGTTTGACCCAGTGACCTACTTTCAACTGATACAAATGAGGTAAAAGGGTGAAACTTTTTAAAATATAAAGTTAGGTTAGAAAAGACCATGGTTGATATGATATATCTCTCTCTTACTTCACTTCCGGTCACTCAGATGCACTGACATGCAATGTGGTAATGAATCCTATGGAGAGGCTTGGATGGCAAAGAACTGAAGTTGGTGTTTTGACCAATAGCTATTAAGGAACTTAGGCCATCTTTCCAACAACTGCCCAACAGCTTCATGCATACACTTCAATGTAAACCCTTCTCCCACTGACACTTCAGTTATCCATTGCTCACCAAGACCTCAGTCATGGGAATACCTCATCATGGGAAGTTCTGAGTAAAAACAAAAACTAGTTATTCACAGATCTCTGGTCTAAGAAAGGGATATGATAAATAATGTCACTGTTTTTGAGGGTTGTAATTCATTACATAGCAAGAGATAACAACAAATATTTCTGGAGAATTTGACTATTGTCACGTTGACAAAATGATTGACATCATGTCTACCTCAGTAAGTTCTGAGTCTTCTATATATCATATGACAAGTGATATTGCAATATGGAACAAAAAAAAAAAACAAAACAAAACAAAACCAACCAACAACCTGAGAAGTTCATCTGTAATTTGTGATGTACAATACATCATCACAAGGACCAGGTAGTGTGGCTGTAAAGTGTACATGAGTAGAGATTCTTAGGCCTGTTCTATATTCTTCTTTTTCAGATTGTGTGGCAATCATGACCCCAGTGACTCAACAATGTGACCGAAGTAATTCATCTTAAAACAAACTTTTATGGTTCCCCAATGTTTCTGATCTTTATTAAACTCATTTTAGGAAACTAACCTGTAATTTCTTTCTTTTATAAACTGTATTTTTTTGGAAAAAAAGTTCTATGGTATAAATATTTTTCACTTCAAATTGTAGAGAGAAATATGTCACTTTTTCATTAGGTAATCTCTCATGAATGAATCCAATTGAGAATATATGTAGCAAACTGAAAGGTGTTTCCAGGAGTTTTTTCTTCTTTTAAGTGTTTAAACCTCTAAAATACAACACAAAATACTGATCACTTTTCTGGTGACTCTTCAGATTACTTCCTATTCTTTAGTTTTTAACTATAGCAAAAAGAGAAGAAACTTGAGTCCTCTGTGTTTCAACAAGACTCATTGTGTTGGAAGTCACTTCTTTCTTCTCTGAACTGAAGTATTTGTCTTAAAGTGAGGCCTGGAAAACTGTATTGATCATGTCTCCAGAAAAGGGTATGCTTCTTTTCATTAGTATCAAAGAAGAAAACAAATGTGGATTTAGTAAGGATAGCAGCTTTACAAGGTTTGATGATCATAACATTAAAGATTCCTTAGTTGACAATAAATGTTGATGCTAAACAAGGAATGTAATTGTCAAGATCTGAGTGTGTGTGTGTGTGTGTGTGTGTGTGTGTGTGTATGTGTGGGGGGGTTGTGGAGGGATTGAATTAAATGATACCAAAAGGGAGTAGCACTATTAGTAGGTGTGGCTTTGTTGAAGTAAGTACGACCTTGTTTGAGGAAGTGTGTCACTGTGGAGGTGTGGTTTGAGGTCTTATATAGGCTCAATATACCACCCAGTGTCTCAGACCACTTCCTTTGGCCTGCAAGATGTAGATTTTCAGCTACTTCTCCAGCATCATGACTGCTTGCATGCTGCTATGCCCCACCATGTTAAAACTTTGAACTCTAGGCAAGACACCCCAATTAAATGTTTTCCTTTATAAGAGTCATTGAGTGTCATGGTATCTCTTCACAGCAATAAAAACTCTAACTTAGACATGGGATGTTAGCATAGCACTTGAACCCACCCAGACCTATGCCCATATCTCTATAATATCTGATTTTCACTTATCCAGTTACTCTACAACCTACTACCTTTCCTCTTTTTAAAATTACTTTTACAACTCTTAAGACCTCTAACTGAAGATCGAGAGAGGAATAGGGATAATACAAAGGAAGGTCAAATGATCTAAGGGGTATAGTCAGTACTGAAGATGAAGATCTGAATGCAAGAATGAATCTTCCATGTGGTGGTTTGGATAAAAATGGACCTCATAGGTCCATAAGAGGAGAGGCCTTGTTGGAATAAGAGTGGCTATTTTGGAGGAATTATATTTTTGGAGGGGGTTGACTTTGAGGTCTCAGATGCTCAAGCCATGCCCAGCATCACCGTCACTTCCTGGTGTTTATAGATGTAGATGTAGAACTCTCAGCCACCTTTCTAGCACCATGTCTACCTGTGTGCCACCGTGTTTCCCATCATGACAATAATGGACTAAACCTCTGAACTTAAAGCCAGCCCCACTTAAACATTTTGCTTCACAAGAGTTGCCATGGACACAGCGTCTCTTCACAGCAATGAAATTCTAAGACACTATGTTCACACTGCTTTCTTCACAAACCACTATGAATGTGTTCTCATTGTAGCCATACCCCTTCTGCAGATGTAGACAACATATGTGGAATGTTAGTTCTAGTCTCCACCTAGTCCTTGACCCATATCTTTTTTTTTCATGAGTTCACAATAATTTATTAGGGTTCAATGTTTTATGAGAGCAAAAATATTAATCTTAATACTTGACTTGAATTCATGTATATAAACATGAATATCTGTTTCTACCAAAGATGATGAGTACATGCTTTACCTGTGATACACACACCAGAATCTACTATCTAGGATAACAAATATAATATGTGGTTGAACTTTAATTTTGGATTTCCTTGTATCACTTTTAAGAAGTCTGAGAACAATAAGCATTATTTTGGGAAAAGATGGTTTCCTTATGATGACATACTTACACTCTATTAGCATACAGCATTTATATATATATTTTTTGTTAGCAGTCTTAAAATAATGAGAAAATGGGATATATAATTCACAAGCAGGATGAGAATCATGTAATAACCCCACCCTCACTTTCAGCTGAGGGTCTAGAAAGAACTGGTACAGTGGTGTATGAATATTATTCTTGTATTTACTTAGGCAGAAGGATCTCAGTTTCAAAGCTAGTATTGACGTTATAGTTAATATGAGACTAGCCTTAAGTACATAATGAGATGCTGTTTCAAAATAAGCAAAAAAGCAACAAAGAAAAGGAAGTCTCCACAAGTATCCTATAGGACACTACTGCTGGGCACATTGCTATCAATGTAGTTAACTTTAATTCTGTTAGTGGTTAAGAGGTAAGAGTTCAGAACTCACAATGTGTAAGTTAAAGTTCATAAATAGAGAATGTAAGTCACTTGCTAAGTTAGCAGTCATTTTATGTATTGAGCCAGGTAATAAATTCATGCTGTAGCAACTGTGTTTCAACCATATTATGCCACTGCAATACAAAACCAAACATAGCCAATGCATGGATTGCCTGGTGTGGAGTTATAAACTTCATTTATAAAAAAAAAAGTTCTTAGGCCATCCTTGGCTAATTAGCTGAACATTCTTTCAGAATCTTAATTCAACATACATTGATAAATTCTCAAGTTATGTAAAATATCGTATAGCATATAAAAACATACTAAGAAGATATCATGCTTGATAGTTATAATTGTATATTGTTGTTGTTAGTGGTGGTGGTAGTGTGTATGGTCAGGATGGGTTGTAGTGCTGTCTGGAAGTACTAGGCAAGAAGCAATTACATAGGGGCTGTAGAGATGTTCCAGAGGTCAAGATTATTGGGCCCTCTTCTAGAGAACTTGCTTCAGACTCCCAATATCCCCTGGAAGTTCAGCCCATTTACAACTCCAGTTCCAGGGAATCTGATGCTCTCATCCAGTCGCTGGGCACACCAGGTATACAAATTGTATAGACATATATGCAAGCAAAATACACAAATGCAATTTTAAAAGAAGTGGTGGGGAAAGAGAAAGAAGAGGAGGAAGAAGAAGAGGAAAAAGAGAAGAAGGAGGAGGAGGAGGAAGTGGTTGTTTGTAAGGGCACATACAAAGCCACAAAATGTAACTTATCTATGTTTTAAAAGCTATTTAAAATAATTAAGTCCTGACTGAATAGTCATGTTTCTGGATGCAAAGCAATTGGGGGGTGCATTAGAATTGATTAATACTGAGAATACTGTGTACATACCACCAAATGACAGAAGTATGTTTAGGAAAATTTTAGAAGCTGTTAGAAATAATGTCCTAATCTCAAGTTAAAATTTATTTACTGTGATTTTTATGAAATTTAAGTCAGTATTTCAAATGGCAATTTTAAATAACTAGCATTCTCATATAATATAACTCAAACATATATTACTTTGATACTAATATTTTGAGAAATAATGGTAGGAAAATACTAAAAATCTTTTTTCAGTAATTAAACCATCATGTTGTTTTGTTGAGAATGTTCAACTTTCTGTGAATGGTAAAAACACTGAGACCGATACTGTGCAATTGTCTCAAATCTGAACCAAGGGTTATTTCAGAAATATTATTTGGGATTGTGTGGCATGATGGTGTGTGTAGTTTATAGTGTACATGTTCTACATTCAGATCCAGGGCCTGGGTGAAGGATGGCACAACATGACAACATGTGTGAGCACTGTCAGAGGCATCTTAGGTCTTAGGAATTTGAGTTTAAATTATTATTATTATTATTATTATTACTACTTTAGTCATTGTTTTATTCCTGACCAAATTTTTGCCTGTCTCCTACATTCTGCTTCTCTGTCCCATATTGGGTCATGACCCACGTTTAAAAAGCTGGGTTCAGACTAAGGAGATGTCATACATAGCCTAAAGACCCGAATTCAATCCTTGGGACTCACAATGAAGAAAGAGAAAACAGATGCGAGCAAGTGGGTTTTGGCTTTCACATGGGCACCATGACATGTGTGACCACACATATGAACATAAAATAAAGAGCAAAAATATTATAAGGTGCTATGACATAAGTGATTCCTAATCAAAAAATGAATAAATAGAAGTGTAATAAAATTATTAATAGAAACTTTCAACGTTGTTTTTTTCTTTTTACATTGGCTCTAAAAGAATTGAAGAGATACTCAAAACCTCACAGCCTAGAAGAAGGTGGGCATTCACTTCAACAAAGCATGGTGGGAAAATTCTAAAGTCATGTGTTCCCACTATCATGTAGACTACCAAAGGAGGCTTCAGAAAGACTTAGTATAGCAGTAGCGAAGTCTTAGTATAAGTAGCAGAACAGCACTTACTGCCAGCAGCATATCCAAATTGAGAGACGTGAGCTTAAGAGACATTTCATTGTTATTTTAGACTGCAATTCATTATGTATCCCTGGTTAGCTTTGAATTCCTGATTCTTCTCCCTTTGCATCCCAAATGTTGTGATTACAGGCTTTTGCCATTACAACTGTGAAATTTTTAAGCGCTCTATTTGAGGAAGTCCTCTAAGTTGTTCAAATGCAAGGCAGTTTTCTTTCTTCATTCCCACCTCCTTCAAGTGCTGATTTTCTGTCTCGGCTCTGGCCTGGTCAAATCTGAGCTGTCACATCAGCAAAATGAGAGTAATTACACTGATTTTTTTTTCTTGC
This sequence comes from Alexandromys fortis, assembly GCF_014885135.2. Taxonomy (NCBI): domain Eukaryota; kingdom Metazoa; phylum Chordata; class Mammalia; order Rodentia; family Cricetidae; genus Alexandromys; species Alexandromys fortis. The sequence continues at coordinate 1,600,057 of NW_026068106.1, forward strand.
ATTTTGATACTAGAAGCTTCCTGTAGTAGAACTGCTGGAACCATCATGATTCCCACCTCCATGCTCTGCCTTTATTTATCTTTATGGAATCATTTATATGTCTATGAGGACCACAGACTCTGAATTTGGTACCAATCACCACACTAAGAGCAGTTGCTTTATTTCTGTCCCCACAGGAATAGATGAACATGGAATGGCCATCATCTGCATTCTATCCTATACAAAACGATGACTTTAGTAATGGATTTCACTTAATACATTTATTTCAATTACAGTAATTGTTAAGCCTGAGATTAATAAAAATAAAAAAAAAAACATACCCCATGTTTGTACTTCTTTTTTTGTTTGTTTGTTTCCAGTGCCACTGTGTGGCAAGGGTTATAAAAAGAAAAGAAGTAACTGAATTCAGCACCGAATATGCACGTCATACATACCCATCATTCCATTCTTTGGTCAAAAAACTAACTACCTACTCTAATACCCTCCTCTGCAACTTGAGAAACAGCCTCTTTTTTGTTACCTGGAGTCTATGCAGGTTAAGAGACCAATCCATCTTGATTTATTTACCCAATCAATGGGATAAGTTCATTTTTATACTTGTAGAAATAGGATTGTTTGGTAGGAAGTTTGAAATACTTTCATTCTGTAATCTGTCTTGCCTTGGTTAGGGAGAGAGAACAGACAGAAAAAACATACATACATGCATGCATGCATACCTACATACATACATACATGCATACACACATACATATATAAATAGTCACCAGCTTGCTATATGTAGAAGAAAGCACACAAAACAGCCCTTCTGTCCAGCCAGAAAACTCTTTAAAAGCTCCTATAGCATTGGCTTTGTGGGAGCCTAGGCAGTTTGGATGCTCACCTTATTAGACCTGGATGGAGGTGGGTGGTCCTTGGACTTCCCACAGGGCAGGGATCCCTGATTGCTCTTTGGGCTGACAAGGGCGGGGGACTTGACTGGGGAAAGGGGAGGGAAATGGGAGGCGGTGGCTGGGAAGAGACAGAAATCTTTAATAAATAAATAAATTTAAAAAAAAAAAAGCTCCCAAAGCAAAATCTTACCTTTTCTGGGATTCCAGCCCAGGTCAATCAATGCAGGCCTAAAGGAATGGGGAGTTGAAAGAAACCATCTATTTGTTCCCATCCCACCACTCTCGTGTCCCCTTGTGAGAAAGCCTTCTTAGGCCATAGTGGCTGGATATTCTCCTGGTCTTCACTTCAGTCTAAGAGCACACGATTATCAAGACTCATCTCAGTGGAAGCGGGAACTATCAAAGTAATTAAAAACCCAGTCCACACAGTGTAAGAATGCACACTGACCACATTTCCTGGCGTGTTGGCACTTGTCAAAAATAAGTAAAAGTGAAAGGAGTTTTTAAAAATTCATTCTTACATTTGTTCGAGCAAATATGAAACCAATGCTAAGTGAGTAGATATCAGAAACACATGGGTGGTTCTCCTTATTATATGTCATATCTTGTCATAAAAAGCAAAGGGGCATAGAATACAATGACGATTGTCTTCTTTAAGGCAGGGAGAGGGGAGACCTAGATGGGAAGAAATCTTATTTGTTTTGTTTCTCGTTTCAGTTTCTGAAGCTCCTGTAATTATGTGCAATTATCTATTATGTAGGAAATTGCTTTTTCGAAGATGCACAACCTAGTCTGTGTTCTTTAAAAAATTGTACAAAATATGCAATTTAAAGAAGAAATGGTTTGAGTGTGAAGAAAAACGAGGCTACAGCTGTAGGATTTTGTTTTGCTTTTAGTACCAAATCACAAAATCCATTAAATTATTTATCCTCCAGGCAGGCATTGTTTTGCTAACTTTGAATAAAATTGCAGATTCTCGGAAAAGAAATGTGTGCATTTTAATTGCTTCTGATTTAAGCAACCTCTAATTTTATTAGCTTTTTTTTTTCCTTCAAAAACCTAAGAGTTCATTTTTCGTACCAAGACCCGGATAACACCAGCGTCTTCTCTTTCTCTAAAGAAGCCTACTGCCGAAAGGGCCAGAGCTGCAGAGAAACAAATATCCACACATAAACTCAAACAGGTTGTCCGCACATGCTCAGCACGTGCTCCTGGATACGCAATTTGCAATATGCCGCTGAAGAATTTGTAATGCACCTCTCAGAGTCTTTGCTTCTCATACATGCATGTAGATCAACTTACGGTAATTCACTCCCATTATTTTTCAAGATACTGTGTTGCAAATGAAATTATTTTTCAGGAGTCCCTCTTTAAAATACAGACTATTGTTCTCACATGAAGAACACATACAAACTGATCCAAGGTTGCATAGCACGTGATTGGGAGACACTCTCTGAAGCTGTGCTTTTGGGTTTATTTTTTTTTAATAATCACTTTGCCATTCTCTGTAATTAAAACTCCTTGTTTTAAGATTTATCAGTGCAAGAATTAATGCATTTTCAAGTTTTTTTTTTTTCTATTTGTTTGTTTTGCAGCTGCTACTGGATGTTTCTAACAGTGCTTTAGGTTTGATGCAGCATTTTGGGGTCTGTCCTCCCCATGATAAATGGGCTTACCTTCAAAGAAAAGTTACAACAACGCTTGAAAGGGAAACCCCTACTCCTGCTAATATATGTTGCTCCTCATCACTGCATTCTAAACACAGCTACATGGAAAACAAGCCAAGACATCTGTTTAAACCTCCTGTGTCAGCCAAGTCAGATGTAGGCTGGACTTAAAATGCCAGCAACCCAGTGTTCTAAGTTGTCATATTTGTGTGGAGGGGAACACTCTAGCGCTGTCTACTGTTGCTGTCTGGACATGAATTTAAACAACACCCACAATAAGGAGATTAACAATATTAGTCACTATTTTGTTCCATTAGCATTGGGAAATGTTACCGCACTTAAAGGTGGGGGGTGATAGTTTTTTTAAACTTACATTTCTTCTTTGTCCAATACATTTTCAATATACTTTTCACCTTCCAGACTAGACCTTCACGTGAGGTTTAAAAAATTAGCTTTAATACTATACAATCTTCAAAAGACTATGAGCATTTTTAATGCGGTATTGATATTTCATATCTAGCAGCATATTTTTCTTTCTAGAATCCCTCTTATTTACAAGAATTTCACACTCTAGGCCCTTTTGAGTTGTTTCAAAACAAGACTTTAGAATAAGAAAATGGCCCGTCAGCCAACAATGCTCCTCAGCCAGAGTATATTTGTTTTCTTGGCCAATGAATTTTCATTTCACATCCGGGATTGTTAGCAGAGCATTATATACCTAGAAGAGAGTGTGTAAATCGGAGCTGGCCCTTTATCCTTTGAAAGGGTTAAAAAGAAAAGAGGGCTTGTTGAAACGGGGGGAGGGGGTTCAATAGGGTGGGGGGGATGAGGGAAGGAAAAGGGAAAAAGAAAAGGTTAGTGTTTTCTATCCATTAAAGAGAGTATTCTGTCCCGAAACCAAATTGGTCATGCATTCCAGAAGGGTTTCCTGGTGGAGCAGAGTCAGGCCTGAGCACCTGCTTTGCTATTGTACTGGATCTGGGCTGCTCTCCTCCAGCCTTTTCCGTCATAGTGAGCAGAATCTGTCACTTATTATAGACAGATCGCCGGGAATGGCTGAGCCCCACCAAGAGGCGAGGGGGCAATCTCTGTATAGCTTGACTCAGGCTCCAAGTTATCACGGAGGTGGAGCTTTGTTTCGATTCCTCAAGCACTTACAAACGATAATAGGAAAGTTAAGTAGCATCATGTGGCAGACCACCAGACAAATGAAGTGATCTGTTCCCTGGGTACAGTTAAGTTAATACCCTGAGATGAAGAAAAATAAACAGTGGGTGCTGGGCATTGAGAATTTCAGGAGTAGGGAGGAAAATGGTATGTCGTGGCCGGCACACAGCAGGTGGAACCTATTAGTTCTACACATCGGAGGTAAATAACTAGACAAGGGCCGGGGATCTCAGAAGGAGTCTTCCAGTGCCACAGCTGTGTTTTCCTATACGCCTTAGAGTACCTCCATAGATCTGTGCCCTGGCCAACCTCAGCACCGAGGAAGGACACCTTATCCAGAAATGATGTCATCCCCTTATTACTGCATGCTTCAACTGGCTATATTTTTAAAGACGTGTTGCTTAAGAGGCACACGTTGTGAACAGTTTCTTAATGCGTGCTTTAAAGGATTAGCTGGTCCCCTTTCATCTAGTCATTTTGTTTTTCTCTTAGAGAAGGGCATAATGAGTAGAAGATTTTAAAAGGGTTTTTTTTTCTCCCCTGAATTCTTCTCAATGGGTGTACCTCGAAAGGACATGCTGTGATAAAATCCAGTTGTGAACCATTCACATTGCCCTGTGGCTGTCTGTTCAGATTAATGAAAGGTGGCCTTTGTAACTGAATCTTCCAACCCCAGGGTCACCCACTCTGGCCCTCTAGAACTGTCCTGCTGATCATTAGAAAGACAGTCCTTCAATATGTTGGCCTTTAGTACCATTTCTGAAGTCTCTGAACAGATGGTAATTATCGGAAAAATGATACCAGAAAAGTAGATGGTACATCTATTAAATTAAAGTCTGTTAAAATTCAAAGTGATTTCGTCTTAAATCTTATTATTATTGTTGTTGTTGTTAGTCAAAAGTTTTGGTCAGGAAACACACATGCCGAAGACTTAGACAGAGCATCCCTACCCCCTTGTGGCACAATGAAACTTGTAAGTAGACAGTTCATCCTTACAGCCTCTGAGAGTTCTGAACTCAGAAGCGCCTGAATTCAACCTTGAAGTGGTGCCAGTCCTGGTGAAAATGAGAACATCCTAAAAGAGCCAGATATTTTTCATCTCTGTGGGGAAGGAAAGTGGTATAAAGAATGTTGGCTTCAGAATTCATTTCAGTTTTCAAAAATGTATATGACTGACTTAATCTTCCGGCACTGCAGTTAAAGGTAAAGACATCATAATTTACATAAATCAAAATGCGTGAAAAAGACTCAGAGTTTCGCAAATGTTGCTTCAGGTGTTGTCTAGTCTGTTTGCACTGCCCCTCCAGCAGATTTCTGAGACTGGCCTTTCTCTACAGATGAGGACACTGCAGCTCAGACATGTGAAGAGCCCATCGTGAGTGGACAGTGGGCTCTGGGATCCAGCACAGGTCAGTACAGCTAGTCAAGGGGGACATCTGCCTTCGAGCCTACCTTTCAATGTCTAAGTGTATGAATGTACTATTCTTTAGCTCACGTTCTCCAAACTTCCAGTGTCTTAGTACCCAAACCTCACTGTTTAGCCTATTAATCATTAATTTTAATAATAAAATTAATGCTTCCTCACATGGTTCTCATCCCTAACATCTTTGCCCATTTTTCTTCTGATCCTTAAAAATTCAAATAAGGGGTCACTTCCTCCACGAAGTCTTCCCTAACAACAATAACCAGCCACAGATTTTCCCCTTTGTGTTTCCCCTGGCCTCAGCTCACTTTTCTGCTGCATATCAGCACGTTTTGTTAGTTCCATCATTCCCCTCACCTATAGCTCCTGCTGGGCTCCACGTTCCACCAGGCTGAAGATCTGGATCACGTGTGCCCATGTCCCAAGTTCTGTTATGGACCTAGCAAGGATGCTAGCTACCAGGGGGTGTTTGAAGCTTCCTATGCATGGTGTGACTACAGGTGGTTAGTTAGGACACCACTTCTGGCAACCTGCAAAGGATCTCACTGCAAGCAAATTTCTCAGACACCTTATGTATCTGCCACCTCCTTATTCATTCGGTGGTAGGCACTCTGGATTCAGCATGACTCTGATTCTTGTTCACTCGTACACTCATTAGTTCAACCAGTACTGAGTTCTTGCCGCAGGGTTGGCATAAAAGTCCAGGTTAATAGAAATTATCAAGGTAGAAGACAGAAACAGCTTTGACTTCAGCAAGCTTGAAGAGTGATGGAAAGATTCATGGTAACTATGCTGGTTCAAGATGAATGTGTCGTCTCATGACCACTCAGTATCTTGTGTGAAAAGAGAAGGAGTGAGCATTAAGTTTCTCACAGAAACTCATATCTGAATATTTTGATTCATGGGTGGCTATCAACTAGATAGAAAATAAGTATGGAACAAGGGAAGATATAAGAACAGTACATAATCAGGAGAGAATGGAAGGACAGAAGGATTCTTAAACATCACAGCTTTAGGGTTTTGCAAGAAGTTCACGTTGGCAGTTATAAGACTAAGTAGGAGAGTGGGGTATCAAAAACTTGCCATAAAAGAATCTGAAAATCATTCCGAAGTTTTGTTCTGGAACTATAAAAGTTATGAGAACCCACTAGAGTAATTTAAAGAGTTAAGTAAGTATTGTAAGTTGCTTCTTGTTTTTATGTTTTAGAAAGTCTTGGGATTTTTTATTTGACACTTTCCCCTCCCACCTCTTCTCCCAGTCACTTTCCTGTATGTCCCCTCTGCCTTTCCCCATATCCACTCCTCCCCAATTTCTATTCCGAAAAAAAGTAGACCCACCATTGACATCAACAAACCACAACATATCAAGTTGTAGCAAGACTAAACACCTCCCCTGTATTAAGGCTGGGCAAGGCAGTCCATTATGAGGAATTGAGTCCTAATAGTCAGCAAAAGAGTCAGAGACAGCTCCTACTCCCAGTATTAGGAGTTCCATAAGACCAAGCTACATATCTGTAACATACATGCAGTGGGCCTAGGTCAGTCCCATGCAGGCTCTCTGTTGGTTCAGACTCTGCGGTTCCTATGAGCCAGGTTAGTTGTTTCAGTGGGTTTTCTTGTGATATCCTTGACACCTCTGGATGGTACAGTCCTTACTTTTCAACCAAAACTCCTGTGACTGGCAGAGAATTAATTAATAGGATAGACTTTGCAAAATCAGAGCAAAATCAAATATCCTCCAAATACCAAATAAGATAAATAATAATAAACTGAACACTAGAAACATCTTAATAAAAGTTTGGCCCACCAAATACAAGGGAAAATACTCAAAAACTATCAGGAGAAAAAAATACAGACTACATTAAAGGGAATATAAATGAGATGGTAAATTTTCTGCAAGTGACAACAAATGCTGAAACCAATGGAACAATACTTGCTAAGTCCTGAAGGGAAATTCTGACCACAGTAACACATAACCATGGGCATTATCATTTGAGCTTGAGGACAAATTGAAACATCGGAAACAACACACGCAACTGAGAGACTTCGCCCAGAGCTCCCTGAAGTCACCGTCAGATGAAGTGTATGAAGAGAAGGAAATGTGAATCCACTGGAAAGCGTGGGTGGAATGAATAACAGCTAAGCATTGACTTTCTACTGGGCACAGTTTTGGAATACGGCGTTTTGAGATCGATTCCTGTGGCCAACAGTAGGATAGCTACGGTTGTTAATGTTTCATTGTATGATTGCGAAAATAAATTTATACAAAAGACATGTAACTTTCACACAGATAGGAATTTGGAACCTGCTTGGACATTAAACTTAAACGGACTGGCTCTCATAGGTACATACACTGTACATACACTGTACGTAGGTTCTTGCTTAACATCCCTTTCTACCAAAAGAAACAGATGGCCAGAGGAAGTAGTGGAATATGTCACCCAGTGTCATTAGTAGATATTAACTGAGTCAATTTTAGGCTGATAAGTAGAGGTTGTGCCATAGAGGGTAAAGGCAGAGACTGTCAACAATGCTTGTATGTGGGACAGTGGTTAGGGAAGACAGAGCAGAAGAAATGATGTTAAAATTCATAGACCGAGAGATAGGGTCCCCAAAGAAAAAGCAGTAGGAGAAAAAGAAGATAGAGATGTGAGAGCCAGCAGGAGGAGCCAAGACCCAAGGCATGGGCAGCCTTTTTCCTTGTTCTTCTACTTCTTCCTTTTCCCCCACTTAGATTCCCACAACCTTTAGAATCTTAATCACCCACATTAGCAGGTAATTACAGGCTGAAGTTCCCCTGATGTATTTCCACACACATTATCCTCTAGTCACCCTCAAGTAAACTGAGCTCCTTGAGGTAAGAAATTACATTTTATAGTGCCTTTGTCCCGTTCAAATGCCTACCACAATTCAGGAAATAAAAAAGTAAATCATTATGACTGAATAATTGACATCTCTGACAGTTATGTAATTAGAATCTGTTCAGTAAAAATTACCTGCCTGTGTATAAGTGAGTATAAGTGAGGTAGAAAAGTAGTAGTTTTCAAAATATTTTTATTTTCACCCATGATATACTTTGAGACACTTAGTCTGGTTAAAATAGCATAAATGTTGCAAACACTTGCATTGGGTCCATAAACCTACCTTTCTTAATTCTTTGGAATCAAAGTACTTATTTCTCCTAAGGAAAGTCCCTGTGCGCTATGAAAGTATGCAGTAGGGCTTCCTTAAGATCTCCAACCATCTGGTTCTTGGATCTCCTCCCATCCCTGAACAGCTTCCACAGCTGACGGACATCAGCTCCTAGAGAAGCCATGGTGAGCACGGGAAGGGAAACTCTCAGAAAGTAGGCCTGTTTTCAACTGTGCAGTCTTTTGAAAACAGTTCTGAGCTAACTGCGTCATCCTGCACTCTGCATCCCGGCAGCTCAACAAGCCATCTTCAAACATAAAGTCGGTTCTCAAACATTACTCTTGAGACTGAAACCGAGGAAATCTACCGAGGTAGACTTCTTCCAAATGTTTTGGTTCCTCTTGCTCCTTCGCTAACTTTAGCAAAATTGCCTCCAGTGGAGATCCGCTAAAATGCTCTCTATGGTGTCTTTGGAAAGGCTGGGGAAAAGCATCCCAAAGAGTGAGACCCTTCCTTGAACCTTTCTTTCTTTGTCTTAATGTTTTTACTTTCCCCAACCTCTCTCTGAAGTTTCCACAACTTACTGAACTCTACAGTGTTAATTGGTGTCTTGGATGCTCTCAGAGTTGTTCTGCTCACTGGACCTCCCATGACCATAGCTGTTCCAGTGCCAAAAGGCCTAAAGCAGCCACCATGGAGCTGCTTTCTTAACTTTCTCCAAGCCCCTCTGTGGGGGTCTCCATCTGATCCAGAAGTTGAGGTCAGGTAATGGGCAGCTCTCAAAGGAAGGACAAAAGATTTTCCTAGGAACTAACACATTTTTAAGCACAACCAGCTAGAACCTTCCAAGAAGACCCAGCAGCTTCAGAAGATCCACTCCTGGGGCTGGAAATGTGCCCCAGAAGACACCCTGACATTTCAGAAGACCCATTTATGAAAGGCCCCAAGATACCTTCAGACTGCAAAATAACCCAATACACTCCTCTGAAATGTAGACCAAAAACTTCGTGGTAAAATATAAAATAATGGAAATGGGTTAATTCTAGACATAAGAGCTAGCCAGCAATGCACTCAAGCTACAGTATTGCAAATACTATACTGTATTGCAAATAATATGTAATTTTACTATGTCCGTTAAAATTTAAACCTTCCTTTTTATTTAGACAGAATAGGGAAGGTGATGTAGGATTGTCCTCTGTATGCTGTGATTACCAATGATTAATAAAGAAACTGCTTTAGGCCTATACCAGGGCAGAACAGAGTTAGGCAGGGAAAACTAAACTGAATGCTGGGAGAAAGAAGGTGGAGTCAGGAAATGACATGTAGTCGCCAGAGGGGAAAGATGCTAGCTGCCAGCTGGAACTTGCCAATAGGACACAAGCCTCATGGTTAAAATATAAAATAATGGAAATGGGTTAATTCTGGATGTAAGAGCTACTAAACAATATGCTTCAGCTATTGATCAAATAGTATTGCAAATAATATAGTTTCTGTGTGGTTATTTTGGGTTTGGTCAGCCAGGAACAAACAAGAGGCCTCCTACAACATCTACCTTGTATGCTTTTCCAAGGCAAAACCCTGGTGAATTTACCAATCACTGTTTATTTTCACCCTTCTCCAACCTCATCTCAGCAATTGACCAATGCTGGACCAATTATAGAACTTCAAGTTCTATTTCCATGCACTTTGGTCTGAAAGGCAAACATTAGTCCCAACAACTGGGTGTCCTTACCTTGTTTTTTTTTTTTTTTATATTTAATCATGATAAGAATAATTAAGCCTTTTTCATGGGTCAACAGTTTCAGAGCCATCTTTACTGACTGTGCAGAAAAACTTCCTGGCCACAAAGTCAACAATTAGGGAGACAATTCAGTGGCTACTGGTCTGATTAGAGCATCCACTGGACTCGCATAGAAATCCTTTTGATTGATGTTAAAGGATAGGTCAGTGAGTTAGTTAACTTTATTATTTCAATAGTCTCCCTCTATTTCAATAGTACCTTCACCCATTATTTCTTTCTTCATGCTCTTCTTAAACTTCCTCTCAAATATCACATCAACCTCCCAATTCTTTCCAAATACAGTAACTGTTTCCAAATATCCCAAAACCTGTTCTAAATTTGCTGCCAATCAGTGTAGGCAAAGGCATCTGCTCATTCTGCATAATGTCAGTTACAGAACTTAGAGGAATACAGACTCAATTAAGTGTTTGGATTGTGGAGAATATCTTGAATGGAGAAAGGTATATATATGGTTTCAATTGTGCACTAAAAGTCACTATAGGTTATAGACTAGTTTTCTAGGTGAAGGTCTGTCATAGCAGGAAACTTCCTATCAATTGTCTTATTTAATTCTCAAAGAAGCTTCATGTGCTGTCTTGGAATGTTAAAAAGACAATTTGGGGGGGGGATCATAGCTCATAAATGTCTATAGACATTGAGTGACTCAGGGACAAGGTTGGCTTCAATTTTTATTTAATGAATGTATAGGACTCTTGTGTATTTACATAAACTGAAGCATGAAGATGTTAGTATTGTAAAAACATAATATTCCAATCATTGGGTGCCTTCTGAATGAACACTTACTTGCAGCTTGTTTTCTATCTAATACATTTCTGTAGATTTTCCAAAAACAATAATTCAACAAATTTTGGGAACAATGGACTATTCCTTGCTCACAGACCAAGCAAAGTTTCAACTAACTTTTCTGTCTTTCTGGAGAAAGTCTATGTCGGTAGACCCCTTCAATTTAACAAGCTTAAGAGAAAATATAAAACTGAAATGAATAATATTTATTACCTGTTGGGAGAGTGAACTATGGGGTTTTCTGTAGGAAGGAGGCATAAATCTTTAATAAATAAATAAATAAATAA
>NW_026068106.1:1611844-1642195 GCF_014885135.2 Alexandromys fortis
TATATATATAGTCAGATTAATTAGGTTCTTCAGATACATGGAGATTGTATTCTGTCTAAATAGACAATCTTCAACCACTTCAAGGATCTGTAGAACATGGCATTTAAATAATTTAGTGTTCTGTTGACATGAGATATGATAGCTCCTGACAACACTAATCTATTCCCAAAAGAATGTTAAGCACCAAAGATACCCCATTTGGAGTTTGTTTTCTTCTTGGCACAATTGGCCTTTGGGCAAGGAACTGCCCATACCTCAACCACTGACAAACTACATGGTATCCAGACTGGATAAGCAGGACACTAGGAAAAGAAATGCCAAAACTTGCCAAGGCAGTATAAGACAGTTCTGAAAAATTCTCTGCCTCCAAAAATGGTATGCCAGTTAGGCTAGGCCTTAGCCAAAGTTGGTTGCTTCAATGTCCCAAATAAGACTTTGAGTAATTATTCCGGTAGCCAATTGTCTCTGTCATATACTGCTCACTTTGGAAGCTGCTAGATTGCACTTCTTGCCTACTCAAGTAATATTATCTCCTTTCTCAGACCTTCGATGGGATTAAAGATTAGATAGTTGTAGTTACCTTCCTATTATGATTTAGCCACGCTTATTTCTGATGCAAGACTTAGACTCTCTGAAATAGAATGTTTATTAAAACATTTGTCATGTGTTTCTTGCTTAATATTGTTTATGTTGTTTGTAATTTTATACTTGATATCTGTTCCTATTATATATAGTTTGGTATCGGGTTAGGGTTGCTCTTGTTTAGACAAAAGGGGGAGGTGATGGGGAAGCCTTGTTAATCAATTATCTTTAAGAGGTGGGATGAAGTTAGGATGTGGCTTTCTGGGACCCAGAGAAAAATGGGCACAAAGCCCAGGTGCTCTATCTCTCTCTTTGGGGTTCCCTTGCCGCACAGCTGAGCTTGGACTTCTCATTCTAGTCTTGTGAATTTCCCCTTATAATAAATAAAAATATAGTTGTTTATCTTTAAGCTAGCCTAGTTATTTCCCAAATAGAGCTGACTTCTACACTCTATGAATTCATGTTTTCCAGCAAGAGATGAAAATTCCAAAAAGTTTGATGGGCCTCCATTCTTCGTCTGTTTTCAAATCCACTGTTTTAGGAAAGTAATTTCCATTTGTCACAAGGCAATTGAGGATACCTCTCTCTGAATGTGATAGCTCCCTGGAGTTGTTTCCTGGTAGAGGGCAGCTTCCTTCTGAAGCCTGCAGCTGTAAGTATGATGGGTACGTGTCCTGAGCACCTGGATGAAGATGTTCTGACAAGTGTCATGATAAATCACGGTCACAAACGGTGTGGCTTCAGAGATCTTAGCATTTGTTGTCCAAGTATGCTCTGCCCTATTTCTTTTGTGGGCTTCTTGTCCAATTTATTTTGAGCTGAATATTGGCTACTATTCTATAAAAACAAGTACAGAGTGGAAAAGACTCTTGAGTGAATGGTAACAGGTGGCTTCTAAGTTTTTCTACTTCAGATACTTCATCATGAACAATGTTCACAGCACTTGTATGAGCTTAACAGCTTCAGGACACTGTTTTTTTTTTTTTTGTTTCTTTTTTTTTTTTTTGAGTGCAGAAACTGAAGCAGAGAAGATACCTGTTCTAGAAATCACTCATCTAGTACATATCAATGTTTTCTGGAGACTGGGGAGCCAGATGACAAGGATGATGATTCTCCATTAAAAGAACATACAACCTTTATGTAATATTTCTGGATTAGTGCTTATGTTCTAGATATACACTATGATTACCTATGCACAAATGCTTTAATATAAATCACTCTACAGTCATGCAGTGGTAGTGCATGCCTTTAATTCCAGCACTTGGGAGGCAGAGGCAGCCGAATTTCTGTGAGTTCGAGTTCAGCCTAGTCTTTAGGGTAAATTCCAACCCAGCCAAGACTACAAAGAAGAACCCTGTCTCAACAAACAAACAAAGAAACAAAATCACCCTACAGTCTTGGGAATTCCAGAGAAGAGTCTCTGCAAAGCTCAATGGCAAAGCCATTGACAACTTCCAAAGTCATGTAAAGCAACTGCCAAGGGCTGTAGGAAGCAGCAGTTTCTTATGTGGATGAGAAAGAGACAGTGATTCAGAGTGACTGGCCTTGTAAGTGTTACCCTGGGAATAAGCCAGGTGCTTGTAGAAGCTGGAGAGTTATATCAGTGAATTAAAATAATTCATAACATTGTTGCTCCTATGCCCTAAATGCTCAACTAGGTGACTCAAAAGCCAACACCTGGCCATTCAAGGCAATGCCAAGCCCCTGCACTTTTAATCCCCTGTGATTTATGTAGTGAAATAGCAACACCTCACCAAGGCAGACCACTCATTTATTATTATTGGTGGTGGGAGAAGTAACTTCTTAGGGATCACTACAGTCTGATAGAACATAATAGTTTATGTTAATCTTGATTATCTAATTTTAATCTGTCTCTACCTTGCAGGGCTTAATACTAAAATACATTTTATATTCACTCACTAGTTGATAAAATATGTACTGAGAACACATCGTGTCCATAAAGCTATGATATTTAATATGGGAGACTAAGAAAATGTATTTCTGAAAATTGTCAGAGAGTAATTACTAACAATCCCTTCTTTTAAAAAAGTTATTAGCCATCCAGTGCATATTTTAACATATTCTTAATGCAGGGGAGGTAAAACTCTATTATGTGAAAATGTCTTAGTGGGTGAAGCATTGTGAGACATGTTTTACTTATAGCTAATTATCATATCAATATTATGACAATGATATTATTGTCATAATATCACTGTATGGAACCAGTGAATAGCTGGGTTCTATAAGCCCATTTTCCAATTAACCTGTAATCCATCATTATTTTGGTATTTCTAAGGCTAGAATGTGTGGCAATTGCAAGAAAGAGCTTTAGAAGAAGTAATGGCTATACTCTGCAATCCACATGATTATCAGAGAACACTTAGAAAGGAATTAGTTGTACATCTATCTTCTAATATTTTGCTTTGCAGTTCCGGGAACCAAACCCACAACCTAGCACACACAACAGCCAAGCACTTTCTACTAAGCTACAGTGTACTGCCAGAATCTAGTTCAGGTAATAGAGGTAATAGTTAGCTTTAATTCACTGAATAAAATTAGTTAGCTAATTAAGTTAATTCACTGAAAAAAAAAATAGTGACTTGTGAATTGGGCATGCCAGGGTATGTGTGTCATACCAGTGTTTGGGGAGGAAAGGAATCTGAAACTCGGGATCAGCCGCTAATGTAGAACAGTTTCAGTATGACACAAGACTGTATCAAAAACAATCAACAACAGCAACAACAACAAAAAAAAGACAAGCTCTAACATATGTCCATTATGAATGAATTTTCTTCCTAGCCCAAATTTGAAAGGATAGAATTTTCCTGAAAGATAAGTAAGTTTTCATGTAAGTGATTGTCACTGAGTTTAGGAATATAATTGGGTATTAAGATTTAAGAGGAATCTGAACCTAGTTGATCATGATGGAGAAGATCTGGAAGATTCTATGACAAGACTATAAATGAGTCCCTGCCTATAAAGTCCATGCCCTATAATTTCTAAAAACACAGTTTCCGGGAGCTGAGAGACTTCTAAGGAGAGTTTTTGTTGTGCCTAAGATTGTACTGTAAACTTCTAGGCTTGTATTTGATAAGCGACTGCATGTGTATTGGAGAAAACTGTGGACATTGTAGCAGACTCCATACCTCTAAAAGTCAGTGTTTGGTAACCATGAAGGGTTTTCCAATTAAGAATCAATATTAACTCTTTAAGCACAGGTCCCATGGCAAATCAAGACCTGTTTATAACTTGTACCCAATAAATGTTGCTCAGAACTGAAATGCAAGAACATTCCTTACATCACTTTCTCTGTAGCTTGTTTGATGGGTGAGTAATCTTTTGATCATTTGACAAACAACTTTCCAAGGTTTCTTATTAGTATCTTCCTGTATTGCTAAGAACTCAGGTGGAGTTGGTATTTCATTTGGGCTGCCAAACAGTTCCCAAATAAAGACACAGAGACTTATTATTAATTATGAATGCTCAGACTTAGCTTAGGCTTGCCCCACTAGCTCTTTTGACTTATTTTGTTTCTATTCAATGATATTTGCCTCAGAGCTTATCATCTTTTTTCTCATTCTGTATGTTCTAATTTCCTGCTTCCTTGTGCCTGGCTGGCTGGCTCCTGGTATCTCTTGTATCCTTTTCTTTCTTCTCCTTGAGCCTACATTCCTCCTCCTATTTGCTCTTCCTGCCTGGAAGTTCCACCTATACCTCCCTTCTTGCTATTGGTCATTCAGCTTTTTATTAGACCAATCAGGTGTATTAGGTGGGCAAGACAAAACAGAAATATGCTTTTACATAATAAAAAAATGAAATACATCTTTACATGTTAAATGAATATTCCACAACATAAACAAATGCAACATGTCTTCACACAGTTAAAAAATGCAATATATTTTTGCATAATTAAACTAATACTCCTCAACACACACGGTGTTGTTTCCTGAACTCCAGGTTCTTTTCATAACACAGCCAATCAGAAGTCACCAATGTAGAGTAATTAAATGTTTTGACTGAAACCTGTAGTATTAAAATAGATGGGTTACTATGCCATGGGTAATCGTGTGTAGATCCTGCATTCTATGGGTTTTCAGGAAGACCCCAGATAGGTTTTACACAAGTATTTGTGTTCACGTCACAGTCACTGTCTTTACGTTCTTTAAATGTAGAACAGTTTGTATCTGTATGTCTCATGAGTCATGTGAAAGACAAGAATAGAATATACAGTTTGTAAGAACTCTTAGGGCTGTTATATATTCGTGAAGATGAAACTGACTAAGCCAAACTCCAACACAACTGCCGCTGCACTGGGCACACATTGATCTAAAACCAAATGGGTTCTGCTAACTGCTGTTGACAGGCTGCTAAACACATACCTAATCACCACAACAACCTTGTTTTCTCTGAGGATTTATCATCACAATGAATGAATAATCTAGCCCACACCACACAGAAAGATGAAAACCAAACATACCTAAAACAATAACATTCAGTGGATCAAGATTCTCTGATGCTTGGCTCTATACCTCTCCTCTTTGCTGGAAATTCCAGGACTTGAGGCTAGAGCTCTAAGAAAATGCACCTCGGCCTGGTAAGAATATGATAATAACATGAGTCCAAAGGGACTGGTCTTTGTGTCAAAAAAGAAAAATTCAGTTCACAAGGGGGAATATTTGACTTCATAAACACTGATTGAATGACGTTGTGCTAGACTACAACTGAAAATGTGACAATAAAAACACTTCAATTCTTTTCAGACATTCCTTGTCTGGTGGAGTAAAACAGAAATAAGTAATTGTGACTTTGTGTAGTAAACCTCAAACAGAAATGCCTTGGAACTTCACCAAAGACACAGGTAGGGGTTGACTGGGTTCATGAAGAGAAATACATGAAGGTTTTCTAAGATGAGATTTTACCAAGAAATATCAAGGATTCTTGGTGGAAATGTAAGGTAGACTAAGAGGGATTAATAGGAGGCAGAATAAGAGGGAACCACAAATGGCTGAGTATATGTGTAATACACGGACTCGTGTGTGGAAGCCAGAGTGAGCACATCCACCTTACTGTTTGGACCCTTCTCCTATTAAACCTGATTAGCTAGAGCCACGGGCCAGAGAGCTCCATTCACCGCAGTTATGTATGTTTGCCCATTTACATGTCACATAAAGCACATTAAAGACTGTCTACTGCAGAATTTAATTTGCCTTTATCGTATAACATTTGGAAATGGGATGGACATAGTACTGAGACACTCACAACCACTTCCCTCTTTGAGAGGAGGCCAAAACAATAGTTTAGCTGAATATAGAGATGATTGGTTGACTTACAGGGGACTTGTGAGAAATGATCTGTCCTGAGGTTCTTTCCAGACTTAAAGGAAGTTGTGAAATTCAAAAATGCTAGAAAATAAGAATATATATATATATATGACACTTTCTGTATTAACATACACTAATTTTCTTTAAGAACATGAGTGCCAAAATAACCTAAAAGTGAAGTCTCTTTCATTATGTTTCTGTCTCACTATCCTAATGTCCTCCTCCTCCTCAAATCTTCCAGATGAACAGAGTAGAGACTTTGAATGCTGTGCGGTCGTCATTCAGTGAAGAACCAAATTAACACTAATTATATTCTGGCTTGCTGTGGTGCAGCCAGTGTGACTTCACAAGGGGAGATGGCATCCATGGCACTAGGCGGTACCATTGTGGCACATTTACAGACCATTAACCAGCACTAACATCATTTCAAAGGGCTTCTGTCAAAACATGAAGGGCACCCTGGAGCACACTGCTCAGCCCTGTGAGATCCCAGAATGAAAACCGGGCTATGGATCGATACGGAGAGGAAATGATTGGGAGCATGCTCTCAAATGTAGGTCACAAGAGCAGGCTCTGTCCTCGTGCACATTAAAAGCTCCTCGAAACTTTGTATTTGGTGAGAAGGGCATGTAGACATAAAATCTTCGTCCCTTGTTAACAAATAGAAAGATAAGTTCTTCCTTGGTTTCTGAAACCAAGGATCCACACCTTTCCTAGGCAAAAATCAGTGTCCATTTTTGTCTCTAGAGTATGCTAATTGGGCTTTTCAGACTTAGCAGGCTTCACTGAGAGAAAGGGAGACAGGATGAATCTGTAAGCTGAATGAGATGCTAGATGTGTGGGCGGTTCAGATGACCATGGAACTTAGAGAACAAGGCAGGACACTCTCTTTACAAGCTATCTTGACTTTTGTCACTCAGGATTTGATCCACAGAGCATCAGAACGGTGTTCCAGAGGAGGCTTTTGGAAATGCATTGTCTAAGCTCTCAGCTCCATGCTTCCAAAGCTTCTGGATCAGAAGCTACACGAGATACCAGAGAATGCCGGGCAGGTAACTGAAGGGGTAGGTCTGTTCCTCTGAACCCTTGAGCATGTCCTGAGCTTTTCTTTTCTTCACTTCAGCAGTTTGGTAAACAGTGAACCCAGACACTGCTACAGTTATAGCTCACAGCTTCCCACATCCCCTTTGGTCAGGGCCTAGTTTCTAGGATTCCATACAGTCTCCCATTAAGAAGTGTTCAAAGTCTACCTGATCTGATTGTGTGTGTGTTCTTCTCCTTTTTTTACATACTGACATTATCATATGTGGTCATAATATGTTATGATCATAAATTCATCCTCCACTACATTCTTTGATTGTCTCATCAAAGGAGAATTTTCAATCAAGTGGTATTTTAACTTGGTCCTTACTCTTTCTAATGAAAGTCTTTTCTCTTCACTTTCTAGCTGCTTTTGCGCTTGTCTCAGTGTTATTATTTATTATACCCAGCACAGCACTGCCTCATGATTCTGTACTTACCAGTCACCAGATTTTGTGTCTGGATATTGGGCACACACAAATCCACACCTGTTGTAAGGAGGGCTGCTTGTTCATTTCCTGGCTCCCCAGACTCCCAAGAAACCACACAGAAACTGTACTAATTAAATTACTGCTTGGCCCATTAGCTCTAGCTTCTTATTGGCTAACTCTTACATATTAATTTAATCCATCTCCATTAATCTGTGTATCACCACATGGCAGTTGTCTACCAGCAAAGTTTTGGCATGTCTGTCTCTGGTGGTGGCTCCATGACTCTCTTTGACTCTACTTTCTTCCTGCCAGCACTCAGTTTAGTTTTCCCCGCCTACCTAAGTTCTGTCCTATCAACAGGCTAAGGCAGTTTATTATTCACCAATGGTATTCACAGCATATAGGGGTGAATTCCACATCACACACCCACACATGCACATATGCACAAATACACACAGACAAACATGCACTCACACGTACACACACACACATCACTTCTAGACCTTTTGCTTAAGTTCAAGGGTAATGGCAATAACTCTCTTTTGGTAATTGTTAGGTCTTGGTAATTGTTAGAGCAGATATTGGCATGGCTATGCGCATGATGATGAAATACCTTAAAGTGTTCAATGTTTGGATGGTTAGAACAGAATTCTACAGTTGTGGTCATGTGGACAAATAAACACCCACCTCGAACGCTTTCCTTCATTAGTGCATTTTGCACTAGGAAGCTCCAGCTTGCACTGCTTATTCTCAGGTGTGAATTACATTAGCAAGATCATTCCAGCATTTCTCTAAAAGATGATTGTACAATGATATGGATTTTTGATTGAAGCAGTTAAATCTTTCTTGATTCCAAAGAACTGTAGTAATTTGAGAATTCTTGCCCACTGAGAGGATGCTCAGTCAAGTCCTAATAAAAATGCACACAGCACATTGTTGGTAAGCAGTTTAGTAATGTTTCCAGATGTTGGGTGAAACTGCTTGTTCGTTTCCCAGTAGCCTAGACTCCCAAAATAATCACACAGAAATTGGCACTAATTACAGTACTGTTTGACCAATAGCTTAAGCATATTTCTAGCTAGCTCTCACATCTTAAATCAACCCATCTCTATTAATCTGTGCATCACCACAGGTCATGGCCTACCATTTAGCTTCCATGTTCTCTCTCCTCCAGTGTCAGTTACATTGTGTCTCCCTGACTCCACCTACTCTCTCTCTCTCTCTCTCTCTCTATATATATATATATATATATATATATATATATATATATATATATATATATATATATATTCCAGCCTGGCTATATTCTGTTAAGCCATTGACTGAAAGCAGCTTCTTTATTAATCAATAAAAGCAGCACATATACAGAAGGACTTCCCACACCATACAGACATTGTCCTAGAAAAATTCTGGGAAGCATTTTCAAATCTGTCAGTTGGATCATCATGTATAGTACTTAATGAACCCTGCCCAGAAGGACAATATACTTGTTAGCCAATAATAAGGACTGCGTAAATTATTATTTCCCTTATTTCCATTTATGAACATCCCTTATCTAAGAAGGTATCATGTATTTGAGTCCATATAAATGAGCAGGAAGAAGGAAATGGAAGATTGTCTTTGATGAACTTTCAAATAATGCTCGGTTGAAAATGGAGTCACTCTTCCTTCCATTCTAAAATAACCTCCCATGTTCACTGATTACAAACACACTTGGGCAAGTTGCAAAGAATCACTTTATTTTATTTCATTCAGATGTGTGCCACTCTCCGTCTCCCTCCTACTCACCTCTCTGCCACTGCCACCTTTGAATTATTTAATGTCTTCCTCAGTTAATCTAAATTAGAGGGGTGTGTGTGTGTGTGTGTGTGTGTTGTTGTTGTTGTTCTTTTGGGGGTGGGAAGAAACTAAAAATAGTCACTGAAGCCAAGATATATTACAGCAACTGCTTTTGCCTCTGGTGCTTACTGGCGTTTCCTTTGTTGTCTTGTTTGATTGTTTCATTTATATGGCAGGTTAGACAGCAACACACTTCTGTTATTGCCTTTTCTCAGTGGTGGATTTTTTAGGCTCAGATTCCCCTGAGGCAGCCACTCCCCATCCCCAGCTGGTGACAAGAGGTGCTGTTGCTCTCAATGCGTACACCTCCTGGAGAAAGATCTACAGAGCTGCTATTAAGTGCCAGGGAGTGTCTCCATTTTGAATGGAAGGGAGGCGGAGAGGGAGGGAGGGGCTGTGAAAGGTCATTGAGCAGGTTACAGATGTTCCATTGCATCTTTGTGTTTTGTCCATGCCTTCCCACCTCCAGCTACCACCTTTTCCTTTAAGAATCTCTTTTGGGTTTCTTTTTATATTGTTCTCAATAATCACATACGTTTTAATCAAATCGCAAAACGTTGTAGGGGGCAGGGTTTACCAAGTGACTGGGAGCAGGAAGGTTGGTAATTCTGTCCCCTGGGCTATTTTGTAAAGTTCTCCCAGGAAATGCTGGGTCATTAGTTATTCTCGAACTTTCCATTACTCTTAGTTGATGCAGCCAGGGAACATAATCCTTGGCATATAATCAGGAACGAGAAGACTTATGGGAGGAAGGAAAGCAAAACAGGAGAAATTAAAGAGATTCCGTGGTTGCAGCGATGCTTAAGGTACTGCAAGTTAAGAAGAGACCCCAGTGAACCCTGGTCATGAGGAGAGAGCCTCTTCCCTCCAGCCTGGCCTCCTGCAGACATCCCAGCTGCCCTTTTGTTTTTTGTGGTTCCCAGAGCAGAGACACTGGAAGGAACCTCTGTGCTGCTACTCTTCTGTAATGATTTTCTTGTTTGTTCAAGGTAAAAAAAAAAAAAAAAAAAAAAAAAGAAAAAAGAAAAAACAGGGTGTGTAAAGGAAGGTTAAGGAAGGCTATCCAGTTTGCAGTGCGAAATAAGTTAAGATCACCTCAAGCACTGAAGTATCGGACCCAAACAGAAAAATAAAGAATAAAAGCAGATTTTCGCAAAGGCCGGTGGTTCAGCAGCCAGGTCTCTGGCTTTAAAAGCAGAGCCAAGAGACTCCCTGAAGGAGCCTTGCCACAGAGCTACAGAGCAAAGGGAAGCACCAGTTGACAAAGGTCCAGCAGCTCCTCCCAATATCAAGGAGGCTAATGTCGTCAGAGATGACCTGGGTGTGGAGGTGTAATTTGGAAATGGAGAATGAGTAGGATTTAAGCATGGAATGTAGATCAAAGAAAGCATTTAAAAACTTCTCCTTCCCTCCATAACCGCAGACTTATGAGGTAAAGTTATAGAAAACGCACTGAGTAAGTTGCTCTGTCATTGGAATAAACCTGATGACCTGCAGTAAGGATTCTGAACTCACCCTATGGGCGGAAACAGAAAGCACAATGACTTCATGAGAGGCCTTCAAGAATCTCTTACTTCAGACCCTTGATTTCTTCGTTACTATGTAATTACATTGTTTGTTAAGCTGCGAAGCATGTAACCCGGACAGTTCTACAACTGTGACTAATTTATAGCTTACCACATAGACTTAGTTTTATAGAGGATGAGACACGTTTTCAAATATGACCCTGTAACAGTACATAACAAAAATTTTCCTAAAGGTATATTGCTAAAAATGAAATATTTACTCTTTCTCACTTAACAAACATATGGAGGTTAATTTATTATTTAGGAAGAACGTGTTATATCCACAATACTTTTGAAAAATATATTGAATTGGGGGGGTGAGAGATGGCTCAATGTTTAAGAGAATGTATTACTCTCTCAGAGGACACAGGTTCCAGCACACACTCGGTAGCCTAAGGGTCTGTAACTCCAGTACCAAGAAATGTTGTGCCCTCTTCTGATCTTCATGGACACTTGTATACATGTGGTACATATATAGACAAACAGGCATAAGCACAGTTTACGAAAAAATAAATGTAAAAAAGTCATTACAATGTATTGAATTTGAATTTTGTGGAAAGCAATAATATTAAAATATTGATAGCTAACAGTTTTTCACCATCAAAATTTTGGGTGTATGTGCACATTTATGAAGGTCAAAGGATAGCCTTCAAGGTTGTTCTTTAGGCCCCATCCTCTCTCTCTCTTTCTTTCTTCCTTCCTTCCTTCCTTCCTTCCTTCCTTCCTTCCTTCCTTTCTTTCTTTCTTTCTTTCTGTCTTTCTTTCTTTCTTTCTTTTTTAAGACATGGTTTCCCAGTGAACTTGAAACTGAGCAAGGAGGCTAGGGACTAGCTGGTAGGATTACAAGCACACGTCAGCAGGCTTAGCATTTTGCTGCTGTTGTTGTTACCATGGGCTTTGGGGATCCAACTCGGGTTTTCATACACTTTGAGTGGATCATTTCCCTAGTCTTTTGTCCCCGTATATTTAAAAAAGCAACTTTTATTTATTCAGTGTGTGTGTGTGTGTGTGTGTGTACATGTGTATACATGCTAAAGTACATGTTTGGGTCAGAGGACACCTGTGGGAGTCAGCTTTCTCCTACTGTGTGACTTTTGAGACTTGAACACCAGGTTTGGCTGTCTTACCCACTGGTCCATCTTCTCAGTCCTAAGCATGAGCATCTGAAAAGATAATATCTTATTTTTAATTCTCGTACTTTACACTAAAAGAATCATGTGAAAGTCTTTTTCTCTGTTGGGTTCTTAAAGGGACAAGGCAAGAGAGGGTATCTGGAGCTTTTACTCACCCCGAATATCTGATGCTCCTGGGTGCAGGAGTGTTTATTCCCTACAAACAAGAAGACTAACTGACACACATTATCCTTACTGTTTCCACTGGGGGGCACTGAAAAGAGGATGTCTAAGAACTGACTGACCGAAATCCCCAAGGAAGGCTGAGCATCTCCTTCAGACAACAAGCACAGCTTGATGTTAGGAGGGTTCCAGGACAACATCCCTAATTTAAATCCACTATCCTCTTGGCATGCAGCTCTGTGTCTCTATCATCCTGAATTTATGTACTTACCCTACATTCTATGAAATTATTTCTTAACCTGTAAAGTGTAAATGGTAATACTGGCCATTACATGAGAACACTACAAAGATTAAATGAATTCATATTTTAAAGCAATTAAAATATTAATTCAATTATGCACATTACATATATAGATTTTAAACAGCATCTATATACTCTCCTCATTAACATACAAACGCCAGTGTTTTTATGCTTACTGCCTGTATAAATTATAGCCTGCTTTTTAAGAAAAAAAATGATTTTAAAGTATGTGATAGCTAAAATTACCATGATTTTCTTCTTTTTTTGGTTTGCCAAACCTTGTGGTAGCTTCTATCAACCAGGATGCAATCTCTGCCTTATTTGCAAATATTTAAACTCTTCCTTTTACAAATGAAATCTCCTAATGATTGTTTTCAGTCGAAACTGAAACCGACATCATGGCTTCCTTCTATCTAACGTGTCACTTCCTACAAAGTAGGGATCAGGAGACTGCTCAGAGTGTACTTGAAAAGCTTGCTTTAATTTTGGCTTAAGATAGGGAAGAAGTCCAGTCTCTTCATGATATAAAGTCTGTTGGAAACTAAACGATGAAAAACCATTGCGCTGCTTACTGTGCTTGCTTTAAATATCCTTGAGGAAACATTTTTTCTAATTCATTATGGGAAATTTTGAAATCAAACTTTTATCTCCCTGAAAAGTACTTGGAAAGCTAAGTTGCTTTAGTATCGGATAATGAAATCTAGGTGTGTTGAACATTAATAATTTTACTAGAGAGTTTTCTTAACAGGGTTGTTTTACTTCTTTGTGCTTAACTGCGGTGTAGCATCCAGTCTCTCTCTGTTCCCTTGGCTCATCTTTCTTTTCCTGGATCTAGATCTCCTCTCTCTCTCTCTCTCTCTCTCTCTCTCTCTCTCTCTCTCTCTCTCTCTCTCTCTCACACGGATTTCATATTATGAATCCACAGTTTCAAACCTAGAGAGAATGTGTGTGTGTGTGTCCTCATCCTGCCCGGTCACTACCAAAATCCACTGCTTTGTAAGTGAGGAAATAAAGTGCCCTTTTGAGATTTAAGACAGACCTTCCTTCAGGTTGTCCAGAAAATGCCGGAGAGGGCCACACATTTACTTCTAAAAGCACCTGACGCAGCTCTGTCCTCAGACTCACTTTTATTCAAAGTTCATAATTTGAAAGTAAAAAGTCTGCAAGGACAGGTTGCCCCAGCATCACTGCGGATGGTATTCTCCCCAGCATCCATCCATGGGAGAAACACAGTCCAAAGCTTTTCAAAACGGCTGCCCAATTACATTTTTTAAAAGATGTTTTGCTGACATCTAGAGGCATTTGGGTAATAACACTTATTAATAATCATTCCTCTCACTTCTAGGGTGGCTTGCATTGCGTGCTCCCTCAGCTCTTTACACGCATGAATTAATTACACATCACGGCACCCCTGTGAGGTAGAATGGGTGGGCATTATTATGTGCAAAGGATTTATTGATTTCCTGGGACAATATGGAGCTGAGACACAGAGGGGAAACTCATAGGAGCAGGAATTAAGGGGGGAAATAAAGACACAGTGTGAATGCAAAAGAAACAGATACAAATAAATGTCGCCCCGCCTTGGCCCTCAGAAAGAGATGATTAGCTGGAAATTTTTAAGGCATAAACATTAACATATAATTGTTAGTGACTTCTGTAAAAGTACCTAGGAAATTGAAGGGAAGGGGTCTTACACAAAATTATAATGTTCCGGTTTGAAATCAACTTATAATGTTTCCATGAACGTTCCTGAATCCCGAGCTTTCCTGGGAAGTCAGTGAGGGGCTGTGGTAGTAGCAGGGCCCTTGGACTTACAATGGAGATATTTTATGAGTTAAAAAAGGGGGGGTTGAGACTAGGCCTGGGATATAGGAAGAAGTGAAGGAGAAGTACCAGGCAGGCTTTGATGCCTGTAAAGTATGCTTGGAGGCTGTGGAATTTAAACTATGCCACAGAGTTGTATAAATCAACTATCCTTTGGAATTCTTCTAGGCTTGTTTTATGGCAATGGCTCAGATAACTGTTTTCCGAAGCAGTAACTATTCTAGTTTTTCATGACAGGCATAGTTCTTATTTATCTTCATAGAACTAAAACTTCCAGGGCTTACGATTCGTTTCTATACTGAAAGGTAATATTCTCCTCAGAAAGAAAACTGCCATAAAATCAGTAGCTTGCAGTCACCAAGACATGATAAAAGACTGGCAGAAAGCTTTATACTCTTTCCATAAGTTATTGCCATGCTGTCTTTTATGACAATAACAATAAGTTGCCTTTAAAACAACTTACTTTAGTCAAGCTGATTACAGGTAGCAAGAGAGTAACTTGAATGTAAATGATCAGAAATGGGCCTTAGACTTCCAGCATTGATTCTAAAAAACAACACTTGATACCAACTTCCTGATACCAACTTCCTTACTACTATCAATCTCCCACCAAATCCCCATACCAACTGAAACCTGTTTAGTACTAGAACATTGCCACTTCTCTTAAATCTTTTTGAAAACTTAATACCCAAGATGGACTCTGAATTAGAGACAAATGGGCTCACTGGGTAAGGGAGCCTGCTGCAGAAGCATAAAGTCTAGAGCTTTGATCCCTGAAACAAAAGAAGCCTGACTATCCCCTCCTGTGACCCCAACATTGAGTGCGGTGGAGGCAGGAGAATTACTGGAGCTCACTAGCTACCAGATTAGCTGAAAAAAACTGAAAACACTCCCACAGACATACACATACATACACTCAGAGAGGAAAATAGAGGTTGAGAAAGACAGGATTTATTATAACTGATTTATGCAAAAACTCTTTCTAAATGGGGTATCTTTTTCTATTCTCTGCTATATTTATATTTATTTGTTTTACTTCGTGACATCACATGGACAATATTATAACATTTGTTTGGTTTTCCCTTTTGCATGAATGCAATACTTTTTCTAGAGTTGTTATTTTCTGTTGTTTAAGTCGTCCACTTATCAGGAGGAAATAATTTGATCACGTTCTTTTCCAAATTACATCAGGACAAGAAGTTCTGAACCCAGAAGGAGTATTACTTAGAGTAGAAGTAACTCATGTTGACCATGAGTTATCTTACTGAGAGGGAACCTTAGGTCTCTGGATACATGGAACCCGTACTGCAGATTAAATGGAAAGAAAAACTCATGGAAGAGATGGGAATACTACCAGAAGCATCCATCGATGTCAAGATGAAGATTGGGTTTCTCTCAATGATAATGAGAAGAAAACCCCTTTCTCTGGCTCATCCTCCCAATTCTGCTCTCCTTTTGACTACCACCTTGAGATTCCACATACTGGCTGTCTTTCAGGTATGCTCTGGGCTGGCATTTTGGGAGTTCCCCAGATATTCAACCTCCATCAATCACTTTGTTTCTCAAAGAAAACACCTTTAAAGTTCCAAGTCGTGTACTAAAAGGGGAATTTAGAAAACTAGCCATTGCCTAAATTGGAGACCTCTTCATCTTCAAATGAGCAGCGCTGAGAAAGCAGAGGACTCACGCATTAATCTTGACTCCGGTATTTGTTTTGCTTTTGACCTTGGCTTAGTACTCTAGCTCTGCACTCTATAGCTATACATTTCGTGATATCAGAGAAGGAGAAGAATTTGCTTTCAAGTTCACTGGGTCCTGTCTTCCAGCCCCAGCTTTGCAGCTACTTGTCGGGCATAGCAACAGTTTATAGCAGGTGAACAGTAACAATTATGTATTACATTCTGTTTCATGGTCGTGTGCCTTCTGGGTGAAAAGCAAACTAGAAAGTTAAAATTCTCTCGTGCAGAAGTAATATGCTCCTATTTGCCAAGGAGCTGGCGATAATAGAGAACATGTGTGGCTTCAGAAACTAAAGAGATTTGCAAAACACTTCCATGTTTAGGATGGGTTGAGGGGGTATAAAGGGGTACGATTTTCACTTCTGTGTTCTCTTATTAAAATGTTTATTGTGATTACAAATAGACTTAGTAGAATCTGAGTAGGGACTTAATAGTGCATCCTGTCACTTGGCTTTATTTACAAGCGTGAAACTATGTAGTGAAGAGGTGTAGCCAGCGAAACGTGTACATCAGTTTAGCGATGAGAGAGAGAGCAAGAGGGGGGTGATTTCTTCACTGTAACTGTTTTTTTTTTTTTCATACTCAGAACATCAAATTTGTGCATACGGGTAACTACAGTGGGCACCCACATACATAGCATCTGCACAAACACATATCCATAAATTAAAATAATAATAATAAATACAGACTAGGGAGACAGCCCAATGGTTTCAGCGCACTTTCTGCTCTCTCTTTCAGAGAACCTGAGCTTCCAGAATCCATAATGGACCACTCACAGCCCCCTGTAATTGCAATTCTCAGATATCTGATTCTCTTCTCTGTCCTATTGCACATATGTGGTATATATTAGCACACACATGCATTCACATAGACTCATGTACACACATCCACAATAAAACAAACAAATAAATTACAAGATGAATGTTGCTTGTATGTATATAATTCCAAGGATGGCCACTGGCATTGGATAAAAAAGTAAAGGACCTCACTAGAGAAGACTAATTCTCCTTCCCTCCAATAATTAGTTGTCTAGGGATAGGACCCCAGCAGACCCTCCTTCTTCCATGTTTGCATATCTATTGGTGTTTTCATTGTTTAGATCTTGCTTAGGCAACCATGTTGTTGAAGTATCATAGTTGTGACTTCTCTACTATTTCTAGAAGACACAGTCCCTCAACAGACTACTTGGTCCCCTGGCACATAACTCTTTCGATCTCCTCTTCTGAGATGTTACTTGAACCAATAATTATTTAATAATACCTAAAGAAAAAGAGGCCATGAATATGAGAAGGAGTGTAAGGGCGACAATAGAAGGCGTTGAAAGGCTAAAAGGAAGGAGGGAAATTCTGTAGTTAGACTTTAAATTATAAGAATTACAAAATAATAAAATACATTTTAAGATTAAATTAAAGTTAGATTTTTTTAAGGCTAAAAAGGCTAGTTCATTCAGCTGAACTCTAGTTCAAATGACTAAGAGGTACAGCTGTAGCTCTCTTTTATCTAAACCATTTAACTATTTATATCTCGTAGGTTAAAAGCCAAGGTTCTCACCAGGGCTGCCATGGTCCTCCATGGTCTGTGCCTCCTATGCTCTCAATCTTGTTTACTCTGCTGTCCTAGCCATGCCTTTCATTCAGGCTCCCCTACTGCAACTGTTGGAAGACACTCCTACCTTGGGGTCCTGGCAGTTGCTATTTCTTTCTCTTCCTCTCTCCCCTCCTTCATGTCTTGACTTAAGTCTCACCATAGTGAACTCTTCCCTGATATCATCTAATTGTCCAACACTTTCTCTTCCTCAAAAGCTTGTATGTTCCCTATATCTAAACCTTAATTTGCTTTTTTCTTTGGCATTCTTAACATCCCAATTGTCTCTGCACCTTCATCCTTTGTTTTGTTTGTCATTGGTATTGATGGGGTGTAATAAAAATTTATAAACTCAAGACTCATTGCTTTATTTCCTGTTGCATAATCATGATCTAGAAGAGTACTGGCCCTTAGTATGTCCTCCTCCAGAAACATTTTCCTGAATCTGCAGGAGTCCTCTGGGCATCAAAGCAAAAGATGTCCACAGATATTCAGTGTGTTATTGTAAGAACACAAGGCATGAATTTAAGCATTGAAAAACATTAACTCCCTTTAATATGACCAGTTGAACAAACTGAAATCACAGACCAAATTGTATCACCAAGCATTTAATGAAACTGCCACAAGTATATTCAGGGCTGTATGAATGGCTTCAAAAGCACAGAGTATGTCTGTTTCAGAGTGATAGATACATAATCAACAGATAATGTCTCACCCAGAAATTCTGCATAGCTCCAGTGAAGCTAATTTATAAACTTTAACTACTGTAGGTAATTTTGCTTGCTCAGCGTAATTATGTTGAATTAACGTTTACATTGTATTTTAGCTACTTCTAACTTAAATATGTATTTGTAAGATGGAACCACCAATGTTTTAATGCATTGTTATCCTTCTAGAATCCTTCCTGACATATGTGTTGGTTAATTGGATTTTTTTCTATACCTTTTAAAGTCTGTCTTATAGGCTCATACACCAACCAGGACAAGTTTCACATGCTCAAAGCCAGCATGGGCAAAGCTAGAAAGCATTTTGTATTTGAAGACTGATAGGAATTCAGCAAATGCTCTCCCATTTCCTTTTCTTTTCTGCAGTAGTAAAGAGTATGGGTTAGGGAGATGAACTGAAAATGCTGTCAATGAACAATCTTGTGACCACATATTGACACTGATTAGAGCCCTACAATTCTTCATAAGAAGCCTAATGCTTCAGAGTTCAACACAAAGTCATGATAACATACATATGTATGCCAGGGGAAGAACACAGAGTGGGAATAAATGAGGGTACTTGGGGAAGTAATAAGGGTGGAGCTAGGAAAAGTGTAAATTTCTGCTCAGATAAATATAAAATAGCTTGTTTCTGACATGTTACTTGATGGCTGGAAACTTGTTGATAGAATAAAACGTAGTTTAGTTATAACCTACTTTTGTTAGTATTATTTCTATGGTGGTTTATATTTATTATTTTTATAACATTAAGAAGTCAGAAGATAGGAGTTTGGACTGAAAATGATGATGAAGATTGTTTTGTCTGGCTTCACAGCCATAATTTTGAAAATGTTGTCTTCACTGGGTCTTTCTTTTTCTTCTGTATGTTTTAGTTTCCGTGATTTAAACAATCCCACCAGCACTTTGTAAAAACAGTATGTAATCAGGAACTTAGATAGACATCATCTTGGGTCTTCAAAATGGTTCAAAACAGATACAAAAAGATACAGCAACTTCTTTTGGTTAGAAAATTTATTATTATTGATGTTCTGTCCTCATGTGTATCTGTGCATCATGTGTGTACCTGGTGACTTTGGAGGCCAGATGAGGTTATTAGATCCCAAAGGAATGGAGTCACAGATGGTTGTTCACTGCCATCAAGCTCTGAAGATTGGACCCCAGTTCCCTGGAAGGGCAGTCAGTGCTATAAACTGTGGAGCCATCTTTCCAGCCCTCGATATAAAATTATAAATAGAAAATGATAAAGAAGAATTTGTCTCAAATACATGACAAATGTCATAAGATTCAAATGTGCAGAGTGAAAACTTTGTAAATATTCTTTACAAAACAGATCAATAGGACTAGGACAAGAAAGGCACAGAAGTACTAAGTAATATGACATTTATTGATATTTTATATATGCCTGTACATTTCTGCACATATCTATGCATATACAATAGCTGCTGAAGAAGATAATCCCTTCAAAATCATTACCCAAAATACAGTCAATAAAACATCCTATGGAACAAGAGTTTTAATTTTATTATAGCAGAAAGAGGAACGCTACACACAATGAAACATTCTTCCATCTTTTCTTTCATTCTGATATGTGCTATGTCTCTTTTTCTGCTCTTCCTCACCTCCAACATCTCTTCAACGAGCCTCCTTTCTGTGTTTATTACAAAGTCTTTACCCCTAAGCCAAAAGCATGCCTCGGGGTGGTACCCCATGTTCTAATAAAGCAGCCCCTTTGTCAATGGCCAGAATGGCTCCTCTTCTGCAGCTGCCCCTGGTGTTGCATTTTGTAACGCAATTTGGCCTCTTTGGGCTCTGGTTAGTCCTATTTAACTTACTGCAGGGGTTCCCTGTTTGATCTCTAATTGATATAATTGACTGGGAATAATCGGGAAAGCTTTATAGATGTTTATTGATAGCTAATTTTCCTTCATCCATTGTTTAATTCGATAAGAGCATAACCTAATTTATTGTCACTCCAATAGGGGTCAATTATCCTTTTGATAAATGCTTCTGGGGTCAACTTGTCAGGAACTGATTTCAAAGCGCTGTTAAGCCCACAGAGTCCATCATTAGTTAATGGCAGTTTAGAAAGCTAATGATGTTATAAATTACAATCAATAAGAACATGGAAATTACAGTGTTGAGCAAGATAACACCATATTATTAAGCCCACACTAAACTGTACCTTTATTTATGTGTGAAAAGTTTCTGAACCCACGTAAGGATATTCATGACTGATAGAGACAGTCCTGGGTCAGAAGGGACATTGGGGGAATAAAGAACTAGTACTTAGAAAAACATTTCAAAGGTGAGGGACTATGCTTTCCCCTCTCTGACAACAGGGGGAGTCTGGATAAAAAGCACTCAAGTGCAGACATTACAAAGCTCTCATCTTAGATCTTAAATCTGACCCCACTGAAGGAAATGAAAATAGGCCATACCCAAGCATTTAACACCTTTCAGCTACGTCTCAAGGCTCTGTGAAGTCTGAAAAATATGTATGTATGTTTACTTGGATAACTAGCTCCTCCCTTTTGCTTCTCCTCATGACTAATTGAGATCATAATGAATTGATAAAGGAATGAGTGAAACAGGGCCAACAGTTCCCACTTTTCTTGTAGCAATTTATATGTAAGTCATTTTTACTTTTATCAACATAGGGTAATGTGTAATATGATTTCAATTAATTTATATTGTTCTTGATTGATATGCTATTGACTTATATCTCAAAAACCAGCAAGCAACTATAATAAATGCTACTTGTCTTTCAATGATGTAAAGCCATAATTTCTGGAGAAAGGATGAGGAGTTGGAGATACTTAATGAACTGCAGTACACACAAGTGCATAAGATGGAAATGGTAAGAATATTTCACCATGGTAAAAAAAATCAACCTTCTGAAGTAATATTGACTTGACTTTTTATGCTAATGTGTTTTGATGTATTATATTTTGGTAATGAGAAATTTTGTACAGAGAGCTTATGTATTGTTTGTTTGAATTATTGTTGTTTTAAGATAAAATCTGAGTCCATAGTCTAGTTTGATCTTGAACTTGTAATTCTCCTGTCTTAATCTCCCTAGTGTGGGGATGAGGAACATGTAACACCATCTCCAGCCATTCACCTATTCTATCCATTCAGAGTACGTCAGAGAACTCTGGAGATACAGTAGCAGGACCTTCTCATTCCTTATTCTGAAGGTGAGAAAAGAATGTACAAATGACTCAGATGTTTTTGATGTAGGAAATCGAAAATGTCAGCTCAAATGGTAGCTGTCATTAGAAATGTTCAGACAGTGGCTCCAAAATACAGGGCTTCACTCATTCATGGTGTTGTTTGTTTAAAGAAGTATAACTTTTTTTAAATAACACTCCAGAAGGTTCTATCAGTAATATAAAAATATTTTTTTCCATTTAAATGACAATAAAAGGAAGAAAGGAAGGAAGGAAAAAAGAAAGAAAGAAAGAAAGAAAGAAAGAAAGAAAGAAAGAAAGAAAGAGCGAGAGAGAGAGAGAGAGAAAGGGAGGGAGGGAGGGAAGGAGGAAGGAAGGAAGGAAGGAAGGAAGGAAGGAAGGAAGGAAGGAAGGAAGGAAGGAAGGAAGGAAGGAAAAGAAACCAGAAAACCAGAGTTCTATATTCTGGCTTAGGTCACATCCATTCCCAATTACTGAAAACCCTTAATTTTTTTACACCATACCTCTTAAATTCTCTACTGTTCCCCAGTAGCATTAGACTCAGAAGCAATCTTTTACTACTGAGTCTTTGAGGAACATTCTAGACCCAAACTATGGCAGAATTCATAGTTGAACAAAAAGCACCTAAGTGAAAAGGCAAGTATTTAGGAAATACTCAAATATATAAAGTACAACAAACTATGTGGTAATAGGGATGAAAGAAAGTACAGTGTTCTATGGGAGGACAGTGAACTGTGAGTCCCATGGATGAAGCAGAACTAGAAAAATCTGAATTTCAGCCCCTAACAGGCAAGACTTACTTGATTTTGCCTTTTAGAAACATTTGTCATAATGTTCTCTGTGATGCAGTCGAACAATAAATATTAGTTAAATAAAATGCTTTCAAATTAGTATTCAATATATTTTTATTTATTAACAAAAATTCATGTATAGGATATTGCATTGCCTAGTAATTTCAAGAAGCAAGTACTTGCTCTCATTGACTTCTGTTTTACCTTTGTGAGTAAGGGCGTACATTTCATGCACATACTCATTCTGTTTACATGGTACAAAGCTAAATTAGACTCCAGGCGCATGGAAGTTAGTTATTGTTCATGCTGATTTCATTTCCTGAAACATTCACTCACAAGGATAAGCTGATGTTGCCTGATGGTCATGTGTGAAGAAGTGGAATGGGTGAAGTCGGATACTTACCACATTTATGAATAATTTTCGCTGTACCATTGCACCGAAGAAACTTTTTTGAGACATATTTTGCTGTGCAGAGTATGAACATACTACCATGCTTATTTTTCCAGTGGGTGTAATATTAAAGCACTTAGCACAGAATCACCATAGGGAACATTCCGGGTAGGGTGGAGTGGGGGAAGGGACTCCTCTGAGACACTTGTCTTCTTTACCCCCTTCTCTCTTCCTCTGCTCATCTCTACTCCTTCATTGGTGACACCAAAGTCATGTCCACAGAAACCATCTGTAGGCTTGTGAAAACAGATTGTGAGGTTGGGGCAAGGATAAACAGCGTGCAGAAGAAATCTTTAAAAAAAATAAATGAACTACTTTATGTAAAGGCATGGCCCATTAACAGTAAGCAAGAGAAGGCCTGGGAAGTCCCAGGGAGGGAGCAGTGCAGGGAAAGGATACATCTATCTTCTGTGAGCCATCGGCTGCTCTTCTACTGTATAGTCCTTGCTACTTTGAAGACACAGCGGAGGGGCTTGCAAGTGAGGGGAGCTGCTTACAGATTGATTTCCTTGCTTCAATAGCTCCTCGACATAGCGAAGTTTGGCTTCATTCCATTTTCAGATTGAAAATTTATACAGAAATGAGAAAAACCACCACACCCAGCAATGAATTAATAATAGCTGCCAACGAGCTCCGAGAACGGTTAGACTCCTAATGCCTCCTGATGCCGTTCTCATCGCCTGCAAAAGATCGTTTGTTCTTAAGCTGCTTATTCTCAAACTACATGTGAAGACAACAAATTGTGCGGCATGTTTATCCAATAAGGCATAGCGAGGAAACTAAAGAGGCAGAGGGGAGGGAGTGAAAAGCAACAGAAATTTAAGGGCTAGCCAGGCTGAAATAAGGCAGGCACGATTAGGAGACACATGTACAATTCTCCACGGTCCCTAAAGTCTCCAGCGGAAAGGTAGAAATGAACTAATTTATTAGTAAAATCGCATCAGGGGCAGTAATTTCATGTTAGTGAATTTACATGTAATAACATTAGGCTCCCAGCCTCCACTTCACCAGTGTGGCCCTCTCCGATGATGAATGAGGTGCCTAAAGAAAGATGATAGTTTGATTGTTTTCACAGCAAACAGATCAGCATTTTAATTTCTTGCCTCTGTGTTTATTGCTTATTTGGCCCCTTGCTCGGCTTGTAAAAACTTGGCTAAATGGAAATGAATAAATGTAATTACTGCGGGTGACAGTGGTAATCTGTGTGGGTTTTTCATATTGGCTTTGCCAGCCTTAATCTAATCACCCGAGAATATGTGTCACTGCACAAATACACTGACATAAAACAGAGGTCTCAGTCAGTGCCAAGCACACACACACACAGGATAGGAGGCCCAGGCCCAAGCCCAGGCTCAGGCCCAGGCTGCTGCTTCCCCTCTGGTGTGGGAGCACAAGCTCCTGGAGAATTCTAGAAGGTAGACCAGAATGCACAAAATGGTTTGTAGTTTCAAGATTCAAAAGAGAAGGCTCCCAGGTGACCCTGAAGGAAAACAGCTTTCCCTAGTGCTGGATAAAGCATCTCAGCACATTGCATGAAGGAACACTGAGGCTTGTCCTTCACCAGTATTAGAAGCCTGGCAGGGCTAGCTAATGTGTTCCTTTACCTTTCAGAGTTTTGTTTTTCCATCCATAAGGCAGAGATGGGACAAGTCAGATGTTTGATGTTTGTAGCAGCAGGGGATGAGCCAGGCAATCAGTGTGGGGTAGGAAGGACGAAATGAGATAATGTATGTTAAAGTGTCTTGCAAACTACAAAGCAAAGCTAAATGGAGCAGAAGAAGAAGCCTGGGAACAGACTTTATTATATGTAAGATTTATTTTATCAAAGCAGCAGGGAAGCAGAGGATTAGTCACTAAATGGCAACTGAATGGCTGGTTAGCATTTTGTAACGAAAAATAAATCAAGACCTGTAATGCTGAATATTGGTCAAGAAGAATTCCAGATGGATCAAATAATTAAATAGAACAGTAAAAAGAAATAGAAAATAAAAACAGATTAAGAATTTAATATTCACTGGATTTGGGGGAATTTAAAAGAGGATTCTGTACACTGAAAAATAATAAAAGAAATAATCTCAAAGGAAAAATAAAAACTGAATATTAATGCTTCAAACATTTTCAGTCAAAATGAAGACAGAAAGCAATTTCAGTATATAAGGTAATCATAGTGTATGAAAAGCTCCTAAGTGT
Organism: Alexandromys fortis; assembly: GCF_014885135.2. NCBI lineage: Eukaryota > Metazoa > Chordata > Mammalia > Rodentia > Cricetidae > Alexandromys > Alexandromys fortis. The sequence continues at coordinate 1,636,754 of NW_026068106.1, forward strand.
TTATTTAAGCAATAATAAATTCCTATAGATAACAGAAATAAATTGAATATAAAGAAAGATCACTAAAACACTAGCTAGTAATATGTTAGGGGAAAAATGTTTGAACTAGCAAAGAATCAAAGCAAATTCCAACAAATGTAAAAAAGAAGATTATGTTTAGTGCTTTCAATGATGTGGACAGGCTGAGTTATATCAATCAGCTAACACTGATGTGGGTACCAGCATTCTAGAAACGTGGGATAGTTTTGACTTAGTGATTGCATTTCCATGAATAAAATTTAAAGAATGCTTCAGAGACTGAATGGATAATACCTTTGAAAACATATAATAATGAATATCAGACATGATGAAACTATACATCTTTTGCTCACCATTTAAGCATATAAACCTTTAATGCACAAATACTATTCTGTACAAGTAAATTATAAAGGCTTAACAATACAGGAAGCATTAGGTAGATGGCAAAGTTAGAAGAAAGTCTGCATGTTGGCGTTTTCAAAGGCCTCATTGCATTTTGAAAGCCTTGGAGGCCAATAGTAAGTTGTGTACTGTTTAAGCCATCATCTGGGGAAAAGATACAAGGCAATAGTAAGGGGAGTCAAGATACCAGCCCTCAATGATGTTAATGGGAGTATATTGATTATTATACCTATGGAAACAGGGGAAGCAGAGCACATCATGAGGGCAAAAAGAAATAATAGGGTTTTAGAAAATTGAATTATTGGAACAAGAAGGGAAAATAGTATCTTGTGATATACTGGAAACAGTCTTTGGACCAGTTGCAGAAAATGAAAGAGAAGAAGGAAGAAGGAAGAGAGTCATAGAGATATTGGAGTGAGGGAGAAATGAAATGAAAAAAAAGATTATATGAAAGTTGAGATATTAAAAATCAGCTCTACAAAACCCCTAATTTTGGAAAAAAGTTATACCACTCCTAGAATAATTCCACTTATACAAGTCAAAGACATCCATAATGACATTTTAATTCTCCAAACGGTATTAAAAATTTAAGACCTCTTTCAGTCTTCTGGGGAGGTTAGTGAAACACTTTGTAAAATTTTCATTTTCGTGAGGCACAATAAATAAATAAATAAATAAGTGAGACAGCTCTATCTGGGTTAAAGTATTCAGTAGGTAGACCTTCAATATTATGATGCAATGAGTAAGTTCTCTAGGTCATGAAAAATGAGGAGAAATTTAAAGAAATGTGTTACTTTGCTTTCTGTTTCTGTAATAAAACACTGGCCAAAAGCAAGTTGGAGAAGAAAAGTTTATTTTGTTTTACAGATTATAGTCTATCATCCAGGGGAAGTTACAGTCAGAACTCAAAGCAGGAACTGAAGCAGACATCATGGAAGAATGCTGCTTACTGGCTTGCTCCCCAACATTTGCTTAGCTTACTTTCTTATATGTCTCAAGACCACTTGCCCAGGGGTGGTGCCATCTAGAGTGAGCTAGACCCTCAAGAAAATGCTCTACAGACTTCTCTATGAGCCAACCAGATAAAGACATTTTCTCAGTGGTGGTTTTTTCTCTCCTTGAGCTTGTGTCAAGTCATCAACAACAACAGAAAAAAAAAAAAAAAAACAAAACTCAGTATAGGGAGGGACGTGTAGATGTAATTGGGAAGAAGAAAGGACTCAGTAGGAGTGGGAAGGGGCTAAAAGAGAACAATCAGGGTGGTAGTGAATGTGATCACAGCACATTCTATAATGTATAAAACAAGGAGAGGAAACTGTGTAAGAACCTTCCCAAAGCAGCCCTGCTTAGAAGTAGACTATAACCACTTTAGGAATTCAAAGCAGTCAACCTCTGGAGACAAAATCAGAAATCTGGGTGCTTCCTGTTTACAAGGTGTGTCTAGTTGGCAGTGAATTGCAAGAGAGTGTAACTCATTTTCTCAAGCCTTCTACTAGCCCACATCTTATGGCGTCATTTAAGTTTGGTTAGGATGGTAATGAATGTAAGATGATGTAAGAAAGAGCACAGGGCCAGGAAGTACACACACATCTCCTCTGTAGGCTTTGGAATATCTCAGGAGCCATTTCCTGGAAGAGAGCTCAAAGATGATAGTTTTCTTCTTTTAGAGTATGTGCAAAAAAGTTTTGCAGATCAAGAAAATATATGCATTGAATCTTCCGGAAATTGGATTTTCTGGTTCTTTAAATCAGTGCTTTGGATTCTCATCTTGTCTGGGCATCCCAAGGATAGTTTGCCTCCATTGATAGCCAGGAAGCTGGAACCAGTCAGTGATCCTAGGGGCAGAAATATCAGAATTCTCGGTTCACCCCACCAGCCACCCAAATTCACTGCCTCTAAGAGGAAATAAAGCAGTTTCCCTGCTTCTCATTTTGAATGCAGAATTGAAGTACAAGCCCAGACCTCTGACTTGACAAAAAATAAAGATGGGAAAAGTTTCTTTTATGTTTCAGGAAATTATTACATTTTGGTGAAGTGCTCAGAGGTATAATATGAGCTGGATAATTTTCGCAGCATTTGATGGAGCGAGTGTTGTGGGGCTTTTCCATGACACACAATCAGTATTAAACCAAAGTTTATAAAATAAAAAATGAAGCCAAGTTTCTCACCAGGAAAATTGGTTTCCGTTCAACAAGATGTCCTTCGGCACCCTTATAATTTTTAGATTTTGGTTCTCCTCATTCATTTTTACCACAATAGATAATAGTCAGAAACAAAAACAAAAAAAAAAAAACAAAAAAAGGGATTTCATATTAAGGATGTATATCAAAGTGTTGGGAGAGTCACTGGTCCAAATTAACCAATGTTTAATGATTAGCATTGATTAGAATCTGTTTCTTGTCTGTGTGTATGTGTGTGTGTGTGGTTTTTCTTTCTTAAGAAACTTTATAGGTCACCCCTCTTCTAACAAAATATGTAGTAGTATCATGAAATTGATTTTTATATCCATGAGTAAAATAACATAAATTAATGCCACAAGGTTAAGTTTAAGGCATTATGTGAGGTAAACAGCATAGAATTCATCTCCTGTTGTTTCGCAACATATAATTGAACAGATAAACTAAAGCATCCACACTTAAGAAAGCAACAGATTTTATGTATGGATGATGAATAACCAATTCAAGATTGTGAAGTCTAGGAAAACACACTTGATACACACTGCAAAATGTTTGCATTATTGAATTGTAGCAATGTACCAAGAAGTATTAAGGACTAATAATGGGAAACTTTTCTACTTTTTAAAGATTTAAAATTCTTCTTTACTTATGTGTATGTGTACATGTATGTGTACAACTGATGCCTCTGGAACTAGAGTTAAAGAGGGTTGTAAGCCACCCATCAACATGGATATTGAGAACTGAACTCAGGGCCTGCAAAATAACTACCAATAAGCTTCCTTGATCATGCAGTCAGCTTTTCAGTCCCTACAGACAACATAAACAGAAGAGGGAGGATAGAACCATTGAAGCCGGTGAGGAAGGTGGCCGTATTAGATTTTTGTCTGTATGACAAAAGGATATGTTTGCAATGCTAAGACAATAAGAAAATGGTGTTGAAGATATACTGATGGGAAAAGAAAGCCCAGCAAGCTGATAGGTTTATTATGACGTGGAAAATTCTTACAGACAAAGCTAGAAAGGGCTCTCTTGAAGAAGCTGATATCCGGAGACTCCCTAAAATTAAAAATGTGTTTAGCTATAAATAATGGAATTGATAAATGATAAAGCATTGCTAATTTTAAGAAAATTAATTTTTGAATGATATAGATGTGACCTTAACAGAGTATTAGAGTGTTCAATGTCTTTAAGTAGTGTTTGTGTGTGTCCATGTTTGTGTGTGTGTGTGTGTGTGTGAGAGAGAGAGAGAGAGAGAGAGAGAGAGAGAGAGAGAGAGAGAACAAAATCATACGGTCCCAGTACCAGCCCGAAGTAAGAAGTTACAAACAAATTCTACTTCTGCATTTGCCACCAGGGCAAGATATTCTTTGCTTTTTGTTTAGAATTCAAAGTAATGTTATGTTCTAAATGCTTACTCTAATATTCCATACTTCTCTATTCCAAAGCACTCGTAAATCCCTGTTATTTTGCCAGTCAATGATGGAGGTGGGGGACATGCTAACAAGCTATAAGGCTGACTCTTCATGCTCGATATTTGCGTTAGAATTAATCAGCAAATATAATGTACTGAATTTCTACTAATGCCTTAACCCGAGAAAGTAAAACCTGTCCCAGCTTTGCCTCCTTTCTTCCCAGTACCTGCTGGGGGCAGCTGAAAAGTTAAAGCATAAGTCATCCAGTTTCTAGCTGGGCAGAGGGAGGGCACAGTCAGAGCCAGGTGACAGCTCCCTGAGTGGTGATGCCTCCCAGGTCCTGTGAAGAATTTCTCCTCAAGGGGAGAAGCAAGATCTAAGCAAATGAAAGAGGAACAGAGAAGGAACAAGAATGCCTGACAGTGTAAGGGCTGAGCGCAGCATTGAAGTCCTGCTATGTTCCACTTTAACAGGAAAATCAAAGCAGAGCTTGCATAGTGAAGTTCTCTTACATCTTAGAACTCAACAGGAAACATTAAGCTTGGGTGTGTGGGGCTAGGGCATGTTGCAGAACATTTCTGGTCATTTCTTTCCACACCAGATCGATGTATGTGAGCACAGAATAACTGAGTGATTTGGAACAAAACCAAGGGTGGAAAGCAAATCCAAAAAAGCAAAAGCACAGAAAACAAACACCTTTTAGAAATAAATTTCTTTTCCAATTAGCATATAAGGTATTAAGTTTAATTATGGTACGTACAAGCATGTTTGTTTTTAGACGATTTTTCTTCCTCAGTCCCCTTAGTCACATGCCTTGTAATCACTCAGCTTTTTCTCTGCTTTTTTTTTTTCTCCTGCCTCCAACTTTTGTACTTATTTTCCTTCCTCAAAATGAGTGACACTCACTGGCAGGTGTTCTCCTTCAGCACCTCTCCCCACAGGCACAGTTCCACCTGTGCAAAGCTCCCAGTCTCAGTGCCAAGGATGCTGAAGACAATTGCTCCTCAGAGAAAGTTCTGTGTTGTCATTTTCCAGGAATATCTGCTTGGAAGAGGGCTCACCGTCTGTCTTTCTTGTGGATTTTATTGCTGCAGCAGTGAAACAACATGACCAAAGAGCAAGTTGGGGAGGAAAGGGTTTATTTGGATTACATTTCCAGATCATAGTCCATCATTGGAGGAAGTCTTGAACTCAAGCAGGGCTCAAACATGGATGCAGGAGTTAATGTGGAGGCCATGAAGGGGAGCTGCTTACAGGTTTGCTCCTCCTGGCTTGATCAGCCTGCTTTCTTATAGAACCCAGGACCTACCATCCAGGGATGGTACCACATATGATAAGCTGGGCCCTCCCCCACTGATCACCTCTTGAGAAAATGCCTTACTACTTGATCTCATGGAGGCATTTTTTGGTGTGAGAAGTCCTTCTTTTTTTTT
>NW_026068106.1:1643390-1647143 GCF_014885135.2 Alexandromys fortis
AGCATGGGGACATTGGGAAAGAGGGTTGAAGGAGAGCGGAGCAGAGAAAAATGTATAACTCAATCAAAATCAATTTTAAAAACCTCAAATCAAACCAATGCTCAAAAGAAAAAAAGTTAACCAGAAATACACTTAAGCTATTGGCCAAACAGTATTGCAATATAGTTTCTGTGTGATTATTTCGGTTATGGGCAGCCAGGAATGAACAAGCAGTCTCTGACAACACACTTTCTCATCTGAGGTTCCTTCCTCTCTGATGACTCTAGCTTGAGTTCAGATGACACAAAACCAGCCAGTTTACCATCAAGTTATTTCTTGAACATTTAGCTACCAACATAGGACATGCTGAGAAGGGTTCTTCCCTTAAACATATTGCTACTTGTTACTCTTTCCTCCCTCTCAGTGAAGACTATGACCATTGATACAGTGTTTTTAAAAGATATACACTAAAAATATCTTCAGCTTGTTTGCAATTTTTCAGTGTATTATGGTTTACATAATAGATCCTAGAGTAAGAATGCTTCAATTTCCCTTCTAAATACTGGGTTATTATTATATTGTAACGTAGCATCACGTAAACCAAATGATTATGAAATAATGGTTATTTGTTTAGAAGTCTTATTGTGGGATAGGTAGTATCTTAAGTAGTGTTCACTTATTAACAGAGTTGATAGTCAAAACAAAGCTAGAGATAGGCACAGTCGTTTTCTTCATTTTGATATGTGAAAACAGAATCACCAATAAGCAGCATGGTTCGCTCTAAATTGTGCAATGAGAAAGAGATGGAGTAGTAATTTGACCCCTTATGCTTTCAGACTTGTACTTAACCCCTTCTAATTTTTTAAAATAGTTATTATAAGTGGGTATATGTATATTCCTCAAATCTACAAACATCTTACTGAAACTAAAACATAAATTTTAATTTATGCACGGTGGGCTGGGTTTTATACAGCAAAGTGAGAGAGTTAGGAAAAACAAAACCAACAGAAACAATTGTAAGGTGCTGAATAATAGTTGAAAAGGACTTGTGCTAAAGGAATGACCAAAAAAGTGTCTGATTTCATTGAGAGGGCTGATGATCTTACTTTCAAAGGGTTTGTTCCAGTTCTTGCTCTGACTGTTCGCCATGCAGATTAACACAAAGTAGAAAAATCCTCTTTAAAACTCCATGTATATTGGGGAGAGGAACTTCACTTGATGTCTTAATGTGAGTTGAAAAGGTGTCACCTGCCTGGGATAGCCAGGAAAGGTCCAATGTGAAAGGCAGGCTGTGGAGCCCTCAGAGGCACAGCTGATACTGAATTTGTCCTTCAGATCTCGTCACTTCCTCCTCACTCTCATTGTCCAGCTATTGCTTTCTCTGCTCTCCTAGTGAAGAGGAGATACAAGAAAGGATTCTGTTAATAAACACTGTACCAGTATTCTATGTCCATTGGCGATGGTCTCAAGCCTTCCTCCCTAAGGTTTCAATTACCGACGGTAGTGTTGAGTTTTCATAAGCTTCAGTTTAACATCTGCTCCTGCCAGGTTTATTTCATTTGGCCTGGGAGAAACAACATAAGTAACACCTTTCCTCTCTCTTGCTCTGCCTGTTGAAATGGGATATAAAACACTGATGGTAGCAAAGAAGGAACACATTGGAGTCCTCTGCCTTTGCTGGATTATGTCTTCTGACAACAAAGGTAGTGTTCACAGAACTCTATTAGGTGGCAGAGAAAAGAACACATGATTCACAGGTTAAAGAGTCTGGGTTCATATGTCATTCTGTAGCTAACACCAGCTACTTGTTTACAATTTTATTATAGAGGCTGCATGAACGTAGCTGGATCAAAAGTATAAAAATATTACTAAAGATGCAAATAGAATGGTGTGAAAAAGGCAGAAACTATGCATACTTTCATTATATTCCCACTTCACGGAAACTTAACAGCAAGTTTTAACATTTGTCATTCAGAAACTCCTGGTGATAATTTCATAGACGTGAGACAGGGGTGCATAGAAGAGACTGTTGTTGATGATCCTGTCTAGACTAGAGCTTATATTAATTAGGCTTTAAAAAAAAAACAGTGAAAGAAGAACCAACCAATTAAAAAAAATTAGCTAAAGAAAGACTTCTGGACCCAAATTCAAGTTAAATGCCTGAACGACTAGGAGGGGAACAGATTTCTAATTTGATGTTGTTGTTGTTGTTTTGTTGTTGGTGGTGGTGGTGTTGTTGTTGTCTTCCAGTAAGTCACAGAAAAGAGATGAACACCTCATGTGACAAAGGCCATCAGGGTTTTTCTCAGCACTGTTTCTTAAACTTTACTTGTTCAGGGACATAAGTTCCATGGCTATTTCCTTTAGTGTGTAATTGGGAGAATGGAAGAGAAAGGGGAGTGGAAAATTAAGGTGACAACTGCTATTTTTCTAATTTAATAATTTGATAATTTTAAAACTTCTTAAGACAACAAAAGGAGATCAAGGGGATACAAATTATAAAAGAAGAAATCAAACTTTCATCATTTGCTGATTATATGATAATATACATAAGTGACCCCCAAAATTCCATTGGGGAACTCCTACAACTGATAAATACCTTCAGTAATATAGCAGGATATAAGATTAACTCAAAAAAAATAGCAGCCCTTCTATATACAGATGATAAATGGGCTGAAAAAGAAATCAGAGAAATATCACCCTTTCTATGTCTGGATTGAGTCTTTATAATAAATAACTGTCAACCCAACCCAGAGAAGTCACACTTTGCTGTGAATCTCAGGTGCATTGTTCTTAGAGAGCAACTGTAATAACAACTAGATGAGACAGAATATAAACAATTGTTACATAGGTTACAGTAAAAGTACAATCCCGGGCCCCAATGAGAGGACATACCAGAGCTTTTTGAATTTATCAGCACTAGTTCCTATACACATAAGAGATCCATTGATGACCTTGGTTCAAAGCAGGAATGTTGTGCTCTTGAAATGGAAAATTCTGTAAAGAAGTATATTGTGGAATACATTGGAGTTAAACATCAATTATGACTCACAATCGACAGGAAACCTAAGAAGAAGTCGCCTCTGTAATGGAAGATAGGCTAAAACTCAAGGTTATTTTAAGGTAGATCACAGATAATAAGATTAAGGCCAAATTTCTATGTGTATAATCAAGAGATCATAGAATGCCACTTAATTCTCATCTGCATACACACACAAATGTGTTCTATAGTAATTACATTTTTTAGTGAATAACAGTTGGGAATTTTAAAATAAGATCATTAATAATAGATTTTGTCTTTTGTTTTTTCCTTTTTGACAGGGTATCACTATGTAGACTTGACTGGCTCACTATGTAAACAAGGGTTGGTTTGAACTCATCAAGATCCTTTATCTTCTTTCTTCAAAGTGTTTGGATTAAAGACATCTACCAAAATAATCAAAGTTTGGTGGATAGGAAGGTGAGGGAGGAGAGTGTAAATGTTGGAATAATTGAAGGCAGGGATGAATACATTATCTGCAATTCTCAAGGACTTAATAAAATATTGTTTTTAAAATATTTTCACATCCACTTAAATTTTCTAAAATTATCCTAGTCATAAAATTATTCAGAATGGCCGGGCAGTGGTGGCGCACGCCTTTAATCCCAGCACTTGGGAGGCAGAGGCAGGCGGATCTCTGTGAGTTCAAGGCCAGCCTGGTCTACAAGAGCTAGTTCCAGGACAGGAACAAAAAGCTACAGAGAAACCCTGTCTCGAAAAATCAAAAAAAAAAA
>NW_026068106.1:1648075-1707415 GCF_014885135.2 Alexandromys fortis
AAAAAAAAAAAAAAAAAAAAAAGATATAGTATTTACAAAGGTAAAATGTTAGAAATTCATATAACAAACAGATTAGTGTCTAGGCTACTTAAACACATCTTCCATTCTAATCTAGCCAAATCAAAATAATGCATAATGGCCATATCAGAGATTTCACTGAAGCAAAACAGAGCAATAAACACATACAAACTTTGTGAGCCACATTAACAGAAAGTAGATAAACTAATATTTAACATATTTCCTCTAATTAAAAGTAGATTGTAGATTGAGACTGCTTTTTTATTTCCTGGCCTCCCAGACTCCAAAATAACCACACAAAAATCTGTATTCATTGCAATACTGTTTGGCCAATAGCTTAAGCATATTTTTGGCTAACTCATATCTTAAATTAACCCATTTATACTTATCTGTGTATTGCCATGTGGCTGTGGCTTACCGGCAAATTTCTGGTGTGTCTGTTTCCTGCAGGTGGCTATATGGCTTCTCACTGACTCTGCCTACTCTTTCTCCACATCTCTGTTAAGATTCCCTGCCTGGCTTTATTTTGTTAAGCCATTGGCTGAAAGCAGCTTCTTTTTTAACCAATGGCAAAAACCATATTCACAACATATATCAAGTTCCACATAGCCTCCCCTTTTCTGACTAAATAAAAAGGACAATTTTAACTTTAACATAACAAAATTACATATAACAAAACAGGTATCAAGCAAGAATTACAGTTACATTTATATCTACTTTATCTTTCATCATAACTAAAATAACTATAATTATAATAATCTATACTTTAACTCCATCAAAGACCCCAGAGGGTTATAATATTACCTAAGTTAACAGGAATTGCATTGTAAGCGACTTCCAAAATTCTAGAATTGACAGAGACATCTCACTACCTGGACCCAAGTTCTTCTGCAACATTGAGCTATCAATAAATTTTTCCCATATAATATATCTTGATTATGGTTTCCTCCCTTTCTTTCTCCCAGTACCTGCCCACATCCCCTCCTATCTTGATCCATCTCCTTTTCTGTCTCACATTAGAAAACAAATAGCTTCTCCTTTATGTGGGAGTTAGCTGTTACGTAAAAGACAATCATGCTACAATCCACCGGCCCAGAGAGGCTTAAGAAACAAGGAGGGATCAAGGGAAGAAACATGGATTTCCCCAGATCTTTGAAGTTGACTGAGTGTGGGGGGGGGGATGAGAGCAGTAGGGATTGGGATCACTCTGGAGAGCAGGGAGAATACTGGGAAAGACAACTGGAATTGGGACCATTTTGGGGTCCATGTAGAAACATAGTAGAGTGGAAACTCCCTGGAATCTACATGAGTTACCCTAGCATTGTTTCCTAGTAATGGGAGTACTGAGCCTGAATCGGTCATCTTCAGTAACAAGCAGTTAACTTAGTAGTGGGACTGGGACATCAACCCAGCCACAAAATCTTCGACCTATAATCTGTCCCACCTGCAAGATGTGCTAGAGCAGTGATGGTGCAGAATTTGTGGCAGTGATGGTGCAGAATTTGTGGAAGCAACCAACCCATAACTGGTAAAACATTTGCTGACATTGCATGGATGGCCAGGAATGGGCAAAACAGCCCAGAGACCCAGAACAAAACCAAACATGACAAGCAAAAATAATCACTAAAATTATTCTAATGATATTCTGCTGTACTCATAGACTGGCCCTAGCCCAATTGTTATCAGAGAGCATCAACCAGCAACTGATGAGAGCAGATGCAGAGATTCACAGACAAACACTAAGTGGAGCCAGAGAAACCACTCAGAAGAGCACTGTGAGTAGTCAGAGGGATCTAAAGTACCATGAGAACTTGGACCATAGAATCAACTAAGTAGGGTTCAAAGAGGTTATAGGGACTAAAATTACAATCACATGGTCTGCATGGGTCTTCCCTAGGTCCTCTGCACACATGCTATGGTTATTTAGCTTGGAGATTTTATTTAGCTCCTAACAATGTGTGTGAGGGTGTCTCTGACTCTTTTGCTTATTCTTGTGACTCTTTTCCTCCTACTGGAAATGCCAGATCCAGCAGTGATATGAGGATTTGTGCTCGTTTTATTGTGTCTTGTTAAACCATGTTTGGTGCATATCTCTGGGAGGCCGAGTCTTTTATTAATGAAATCAGAGGAAGCATTGTTCTGTGGAAGAGGGGAAGTGGGGAGAGGGACTGGAAGGCGTGGAGGGAGGGGAAACATGCTGTGAAGATATAATGTATGAGGTAACAATAATAGTTTAAAAAAGAAAGAAAACAGGATTATAAGGGATAAAAATAAAATATATTATGGTAGACCAAAACTAACACAAAAACTAAAACTAATAGGAATAGGACAAAACAAACAGAAGGAAAAGAGATCAAGAAAATGCAGAAAAAGCAGATATCTGACAAAGTCATATGCATATTCAGGAGTCCCATCAAACACTAAACTGGAAGCTATAAATGTATTTAAATAAAAAAGCTTCAAGGATACACCTTAACAAGGATTAATAAAATAAAAATTCTTGTTTTCTAAGGGGGTATTACTTAAATAATTACACTATTACACATAAATATACCACCAAAAATATGTAGTCTTCATACAGTATTATATATGGGTAGAAAATAAGACATACTACAGTAAATGTATTCTCTTCCAATAAACAAATTGGCTACAGTATATTTCATGCCAAAATAGAATATCCATAAGCATAAATGCTTATTCATAAAACTAATATTCATGAGAATGAATAAAGTGAGCTGTATACCTCACCACATAGTAATCTCAAATATATAATTCCTAGGGGGAAAAGGTGCAAGTCACAAAATGATGGGGAAGCATTGTTAAGCAATTATCTTTTAAGAGGTGGGACCAAGTTAGGGTGTGGCTTTCTGGAACCTGTAGAAAAACAGGTGCATGGCCCAGGTGCTTTTTCTCTGTTTGATATTGCTATCTTGCTATTTTTGTGTTTGTGCATCTGCTGACCAATCAGGGATCTCTACAGAGCACACAGTCTATGATTTACATTAAATAACTGTTTTTAATCTGAGCATATCTTATGCCATTTAATGCTAAACTCTGATTGAAACTGAATACAAGTGTCCCGAGACACCTACTGGCAGGTAGTGGTTATTGCACCTACTACAGTTCAAACTCAACACAGGTAAGATTTATAATTTACCATATAATTTTCTCCTTAAAAACATGGTTTGATAAAGGGACAAGAATGGGGCACTTTTAGAAATGAAATAGTCTTTACAGACTGATAATGATCAACTAAAAGGAAATTCAGCACTCTGGAAAAGGATACAACCAATTTGACAAACAAAGCCCAGTCAATGACAGAGGGTGCTGAAACATTGTTTGAGAAAATTTATACTATTGAATGTATTAATTGTATTCTGTCAAAGGGTTATGATAGACTGACTGATAAAATGTCTCTCCAGGAAGGTAATATACATGCCATAAAAATTATGTCCAAGGGTGAGACGTTATCTTTACTGGACAGACTTCACACCTTAGAATCTCAATGAGAACATTAGAACAGAACATTGGACAGAAGATCCAGACTTTACAAAAGACAGTGGTAAGAAGACTAAAAAATAATTGAGGAATTTATCAAATTTGACCACCAGGGACAAAAGATACAAAGACAAAATATAGCCTCATCAGTACGTAACAAACTCTGGGATAACTTACCCAGAGTTCTACCTGCCTTTCTGGTAACATCATCAGAAAGAGTATCTGGAGCCAAATACCCTAAGCTAGTCAAAGAATATACATGGGAGCCAATACGTAAGACTGATCTAAAGGTAATTAAACAATCAATTGTGTCTTATGGAATACATTCATCATTTGTTAGGGAAATGATCAAAAGGTGGGCTTTAAGCAACAAAGAAATGCCACAAGACTGGATTTAGTTAATCTCAGTGATCCTAGAAAAAGGACCTCACTTGCTTTGGAAGTGTTCTTGGAGAGAAGAAGGGAAAATTTTAGAGCAACAGGGAAAAGCAAAAGGACTTGAAATTTTCCAAGATCAAATTCTAGGTGAGGGACTTTACTCTGATCCTCAGGGTCAGGCTCTTTACGATAAACACACCTTGTTCCTATATAGCACAGCAGCTTTAAATGCTTGGGACAGGATTCAGAAACTAACAAAGAAAATTGAATCATATATTAAAGTTAAACATGGTCAGAGTGAACCCTTTAGTGACGTTTTACAAAGACTAACTAAGGCTGTACAAATAGGGGTAACAGACCCAGAAGTTACACATGTACTAATTGAATCTTTGACTTTTAAGAATGCCAGTTTAGAATGAAAAGATCCTTTGGCCTTTAAAGGTCAAATAAGCACCAATGAATAAATGGATCTTGCATACAATGCATGCAATGAATGTTGAGACACTGAAGCTTGGACAGCAGAATCAATTTCCAATGATATGAGGAGACATCAAAATACCCAATGTTTTAATTGTGGTAAAATAGGAGATCTGAGAAAGGATAGTAGACAAGGGATTCCTAGAAATAATGTCTCATTTGAGGGTGGCAAGAATAGGAGAATTCAGCCTTCAGGTAAATATAGGAGGTATGGCAAAAAACCAACATTGGACCAATAAATATAGGTCAACAAAAGACAGACAAGGCAACCTGATACCATCAGGAAAATCCTTGGAAAGTCCTCTTGCAGACCCCCATGACAAATGTGGTCCAATCATTCCCAGTTACTGTGGAGAATGTATCTCACAAGGAAAGTTTTTAAAAAATCCAATGCCTACTCTTAAAAAAAACCATACTTGTCTGGATAATAGAATAGATGTGGATGATGAATCAAACACTGCAGTAGTACATAGAAAACATATATTCTGACAGATTTCTATAAATGATCAAAGACGAAAGCTAAGAGTATATATAACTGACATTTTTATTAAAGGTTTACTAGACACAGGTGTGGACATAAGTATTGCCCCATAGTCTTGGCATCTAAATTGGCCTCTTCAAGAAGTAGATGTTCAGTTCCTAGGAATTGAACCCTCTCTCAAGTGAAACATAGCATGAAATGGGTCAAATTCCTAGTTCCAGAAGGACAGAGAGGAAGGCTGAGGCCATATGTAGCTTATATTGCAGTAAATTTATGGGGTCATGACCTATTGAAGCAATGAAATACACAGATTAACATTTTTTCAGTCCCAAAAACTTATGTTTCTGGAGAAGATATTAAAAAATATTATAGCCAAAGGTCACTGGACATTCAGGTTGTGCAAGAACACAAAGCAACTGACAAATCTTCAGAGATACTAACGGCCCTTCCTTTAAAATGATTAACTAAGAAACTAATATGGGTCAAATAGTGGCCTCTAATAGAAGAAAAGCTGCAGACTTTTAAAACAGCTGTTACAAGAGCAACGAGATGCTTACCATACTAAAGAATCTACCTGCCCTTGAAATTCTCCCATATGAATGGTGACAGATCTTAGAACTATCAACAAGGTTATTCAACCTATGATCCCTCTACAATGTGAAATTACTCTGCCTTCTCTGTTATCAAAAGGATGGCCTCTCATAGTTATTGATTAAAAGGGTTGTTTCTTCACTATACCTTTACAAAAAAAAGATAGAGAAAAATTTGCCTTCATAGTGCCTACTTATAACAATTCTCAGCCTACCAGGAAATATTAATGGACAATCCTCCCACAGAAAATGCTCAGTAGCCCCACCCTGTGCCAATACTTTGTCAGTCAGTTATTAAAAATAATACATAAGCAATTTTCCTAAGTCTATAATCTAACATTGCATGGATAACATTTTGTTATCTGATTCAAATGCAGATACTTTAAAAATCTTTTAAAAAATAAGAAAGTTTTGCCTAAATAAGATTACAAATTATTCCTAAAAGGAATCAAATAGGAGATTCTGTTAATTACCTAGGTTTCAGAATAGGTTTACAAAAAATTAGAACACAAAAGGCACAAATTAGGAGAGACTAGATGTAGACTCTTCATGACTTTCAAAGATTGTTAGGAGAAATTTCCAGTGTACAACTGGCTGTTGGGAAAACACCTGATCTAATAATTCATTCAAGCAAAACCTTAGATGGTAACAAAGAATTAAATAGTTCCAGAAAATTAACAGGTAAAGCAAGAAAGGAATTGACAATTGTTGAGAAAAAAATTACAGGAGACACACATAAATAGGGTAAAGTCAAATCTTAATTGTATTCTAGTCATATTGACTTTCAGAATTTCTCCCACAGAAATTTTAATGCAGAGGGAGGATATTATCTTAGAATAGATCTTTTTACCATATAAACCAAGAAAAAACTAAAAACTTATGTAAAAAAAGTCGCTAAATTAATTATAAAAGGTAAATTGAGACTTTGTCAATTAGGAAGTATAGATGCAGCAGTGATTATAGTTCTTTTTTCTACTGATGAAATAAAACAGTTGTGAGAAGGCAATAAAACATGGCAAAGAGCCTGTGTTAATTTTGGGAGAGAAATTAATAGCAATTATCCCAAAAGCAATAAACTTAACATTATAAAGATAAATTCTTGGATTCTTCCCCAAATTATATATGATACTCCAATAACTGAAGCCCATGCATTTTATACTAATGTAAATAAATCAGGGAAAGCAGGTTACAAATCAGAAGAATTAAGTAAGGTGAAAGAAACCAATTATAATTCTGTCCAAAATGCAGAATTATATGCTATTCTCATGGTGCTAAGGGATTTTAAAGAACCTCTTAATATAGTTACTGATTCACATTATACAGAAAGAGTTGTCTTACATATTAAAACCCTATTGACTTCTCAAAAGTCTTTTGAAACTATACTAAAGAGTAATCTTGAAACTTAACCATCACTTACTTTTGCAGGATCCTAAAAAGAGACCATTGCCCCCATGACAACGGGAAGCAATTCTAGAGGATAAAGCCCCCTCTCCTTAAAAAGTTTGTCCTTAGGGTTGAAAATACCGTTTAGGGGTTGTTGATTGTTACTTGTATCCGGTAAACAGTTGGGGTGATAGATATGTAGGTTCAGAGATTAAAAAAATAATGAGAAAGGGATAATAATAGTGGGTGATAGAGTGAATACTTGTGAGTTATTATTTATGGATAATTTACATATGTATAGTTTTGTATATTGATACAAGTTCAAATTATATTTATTTCTCTTTCCAATATTTGTACACCTATGGAAAAGTTATTTTGTCAGAGTGTATATATGCAGGTTTATAACTCTGTTTAGGACATTTTGTTTATTGATACAATTTTTAGGACATGTTTTCATATTGCATTATATATTATTTTTATCTTTAATCTAGATACTTACACATTGTTTACATTTTGAGGTCACTGTCTTGATTTGCTGCACATTTGTTTCCAGATTATTTAATATTCTGACATGAAGTCTTAGTCTTTAAGTTATACAGGTATTAAATATTATAGGTCAGTAAATTTTTCTGTTTGTTATACATATAGTCAGATTAATTAGGTTCTTTAGATACAAAGAAATTATATTCTGCCTAGATAGCTAATCTTCAGTCATTTCAAGGATCTGTAGAACATGTCATTTAAATAATTTAGGCTCCTGTTGACATGAGATATGATTGCTCCTGACACACCAATCTACTCCTGAGAGAATGTTGAACACCAAAGACACTCCACTTGGAGTTTGTTTTCTTCTTGGCACAATTGGCCTTTGGACAAGGAACTGCCCATGCCTCAATCAATGACAAAGTACCTAGTATCTGGATTGGATAAGCAAGACACAAGGAAAAGGACTGCCAAACCTTGCCAAAACAGAGTAAGATGGTTCTGAAAGTTTTCCTGTCTCTGAAAATAACCTGTTAGATATGCCAGGCCTTAGCCAAAGTTGGTTGCAAGTGAGACTTTGGGCAATTGCTCAGGTATCCAATTGTCTCTGTCATGTAATATTCACTTTGGAAGCTGCTGGTTTGTACTTCATGCCTACTAAAGTAATATTATCTCCCTTCTTAGGCCTTCAATGGGGTTGAAGATTAGATAGTTGTAGTTATCTTCATCTTATGATTTAGCCAAGCTTATTTCAGACATAAGACTTAGTCCCTTTGGAATAGAATGTTTATTAAAACATTTGTCATGTGTTCTTTGCTTAATATTGTTTATGTTGGTTGTAATTTTGTACTTGATATCTATTCCCATTGTATATAGTTTTGTATTGAGTTTGGATTGCTCTTGTTTAAACAAAAGGGAGAAGTAATGGGGAAGCTTTGTTAACCAATTATCTTTAAGAGGTGGGACCTCTTACAGTTAAGGTGTGGCTCTCTGGGATCAGGAGAAATACAGGAACATGGCCCTGGTACTCCCTCTCTTTGTGGTTCCCTCACAGTTCAGCTGAGCTTAGACTTTTTGTTCCTGTTTCATGAGTTTTTTTTCTTATAATAAATAAAATATAATTGTTTTATCTTTTAGCTAGCCTAGTTATTTTCTAAATTGAGCTAACTTCTACAACAAAACATAGATGTTGTAATGTTTATACTATCATCAAAAACAGAACCAATGAGCTGGAAACATTTTTTAAGAATGTTTCACACTGTTTGGAGACAGGAGACTATTTGGAGGAGTTTTTAAGACAAAAGTGTCCTTACATTAAAAAAAATCTACTTTTTGTATGACTTCATTGGTAAGACAATACACAACCTTCATGCCCTTTGAAAATTCCCAACACCAGGGAGTTTATAAATTCCTGTCTTTTTCTATTATCTTAAGGTTGAAGGTCTGGTTTTTCTATCAAAAATTACAATAGATTAACATAATTATACTTAAGTATACATGTATGTATGTATTATTTATAAAAAAAATCTTGGAATCTACAGTTGTATAAGTGAAGAGATAATTCAAATCAATTTATGTTTTACTTTGCATAGCATCAGCATTTTAGCAAGGTTGTAACTATATATAAAATACATTATCTTGCTCACAAAAGAACTACTGTGGAAGTATAAGGTCATAAACACTCTCAAGTTGATGAAACAGTCATGAACACAATGTGGGAAGAACAGAAAGAAACAGAATTCATGAAAGAAATTTCAAACCAAAGTCTTGGGAATACCAAAGCCAACCCAAAACTAAATCAACAAGGTCCTTGAAGATTTCCAGGCATCAATTATCATCTGTATCTGGAGAGAGTTGTCTTCAGAGGCCAAGCATAGTGGAACATAGCTGTTATTCCAGCCACTTAAGGGGCTGAGGGAAGCACTTCTGAGCCCAGAATCTGAGATCAGCCCGGGCAACCTAGTGAAACCCTTTCACTAGGTTTGTAAGTTTGGTAAGATGTTGGATCATTTTAGTAATTATAGAATAATGGATTTACAGTTCAAAAGAAATATTTTTCCCTTGAATGAGTTTAGCCTATGACATTCATTTGGTACTATGACATAAATCTCTTTAAAATAATGTTTTCAAAGAAGTTACATGGCTTATCTCCTGAAGTTAGACTGAAAGTTCTCTCCAGAACATTTTACAGTCATACATATTGCCATTGAGAATCTACCTATCAAGTGTTAGTTGTAATCAAAATAAACATAAATTTTTCACCCTTTGAATAGGTGAATTCAACTTAACATTTTTTTCTTTCCTTTTTGGCCTTAATGAAACAGAGAAAACAATTGCAAAAGAGTTTTAGAACTTAGAGTAAGCTTGATTTTATTTTTCTCTTTTTTAGAGGTTTTATTTTTTTCTGAGAAAGATTTCTTTAGAAATATACATGCCAATCCATAATACAGAAAATTATATTTAAAAATAATTCAGTATTTGTTTTTCTGGAAGCATCTGGCTCATACCACAGGTCTAAATGTACTTCAATATTTTCTATGACACATAGTTATATGACTTCCTTTTTAAGCTTTATTAATGTTCCATTGCCTATATACTATATTTTCTTTTGTATTAAACCATTAATGGATCTTTAGGTTGAGTCATGTTGACATGAACATGAAAGTGTAGCTGTCTCTTTGACGTACTGATTTTATTACCCTTGGCTAAGTATTCAATAGGGAGGTTGCAGGATTAAGTGATAGTTTTATTTTAACTTTTCTGAAGAACCTCAATAATGTTTTCAAAGCTGACTCTAATAACACTCCTACTATGTGTACAAGCTTGCCCGTTTCTCCATATTCCCATTGATACTTCTTACCTTTTACTGTAGCTATATGTGGAATCTTAATAGTAATAATAAAAAGGCCAAACTCATGAAAGTTTGGTGGTTTTTAAAAACTGGGACAGAGTTTTTGTAGAATGTTGGTCATAATTTTCAGCATCTCACTTGAGCAGCTTTATGGACTATTGCCTGCTGATGAATGTTGATAATTATTATATATTGTAAAATGGTCAGATTATATTTCAAATATTCTCAAGGACTGGACATATTAATTAGCTTGGCTTCTACATTCTAAAATGTATACATATACTAAGAGATCACATTATACTATTTAAATACATACATATGTACAATCTGTGTGCATATAACTTTTCTCAAATTGTAAAATTTAAAAAGCAAATTCAAATAAAAATTTTATTTATTCAAATTATATGCCTGTGATCATAATAGGCTATTGCTAGCAATATTGATATACCAAGCAAATAGGACTGAGATCTTTCTGTTGCCATATGTAGAATAGTAGCCAGCATGTCTTTGTTTTGGACCACTCTACACTTTGGGCATGTCATTAGCCCTTTATCCTGGGAAAGTGTGGGCTTCCCACTCTTTTATTCTGCTCTCTTTCTACTTCCTGCCTACCCAACATCACTTTTCCCTTTTTCAAAAAACTGAAATAATTTTGGTTAGACATCTCTCTCCTTTTCAGCAAACTCAGACTTTAGAGAATAGGCCATAACCAACCCAGAGGATGTTCTAGCACAGCTATGGGTACAGAATGAGTTGTGTGACCCAAAAATGTGAATCAAAGATGTTTGAAGGGGAAATGTTCTGCCCACTGTGTGTAGACAGGAGCCCTGATGCTCACTGGCATCCGCTTTGCCACTTTGAAGATGCTCTACCTGAGAGTGACTAAGCAAAAGCCATAAGACCTGTGTCTATCATGGCATAATAGAGCCACTGCCTTGATTATCCCTAGAAGCAATACCACCCCTGCACTCTCAGGAATATAAAATTTCACTATCTAATCTTATGGAAATAATCTTTTCATCATTAAGGAAATACTCTGTTTAGTTATTGTTCTGTTTCAATTCACCCTTTTTTCATAGAAATAAAGCAATTCCTTGTCCCTTTCTTCCTTCTCTTCTCTTTAACTCATTTAAGATTGTATGGTTATCAACACTACTTAGTGTAAGCTTGAAGTCTGACACTTCCTTGGATTGGAAGGAATGGACTATGCTTCAATTTTTTCTGTGAACTGAAACAAATCCTTCCACCCTAAGTTGCTTTTGTCATGTATTTTATCACAATATTAGGAAATAAGGTTAGGACCCTGCATTCTCTAAACTACTAGAAAGTACATAGATGAGAGGAGCAACAATGTTTCTGAGTTTAGGCTAGGGGTGGGCTATGACACTCTACAACTAAGAGTGGTGATATTAGTGGGAAGATATTAGTGGCTCCAGAAACAATTGATGACATGTGGGGCTGCAGTAACTCCAAACAAACTTGGATTATTTGATATATTACAAAATAACCCACCCATAAGAACAAAAAGTATATATACTTGAAAGTGATGTTATGGGGAATTTAGTGACTCATGGTATGTGACCATGCTAGCTATCCCTATAATTTATCTAGGGGTCCCACACTTTTCTAACTAGTTCCCTGAAGTTAGTATTGTATAACCCTTCAAATCCTCTGGGCTTTTGTTAGTCTTTTGTCTGGTCCAGAGCATGACATTGACACCTAATTCATGATATTCTGCTCAATGCATTTTTGGCACAGAAATAGCATGAGAAGTAAGATGCATTTTCTCTGAAGTGAGAGAGAAAAACCTCAGTATGCCTGATCCCATCACACCATCAAAATACTCAGGGATACTGTGGAACATCCTAGGTATCTCATTTAAAGAAAAAAAACATGTTATGTTTTATACATTTCACTATGCAAAGTGAAGCAGATTGGCTTATAGGCCTTTTCAAGATGGCCGGCTCTATGTGGAGAAGGCTTCTCAGTCTCCATGCTGGTACCACAGGTTGAATTGAACACAGGAAGCATGAGTTGCGGGGAGCGCTGAACAAGAATGACTACTGTTCAGGCCATACAATCTACCTAGTCTTTGAGATTCATATTGCAGAAGAAAAAAATCCATGTAAAGTTTACAGGAAACTATTTGAATCACAATTAAGTGTCCCCGAACTTCTGGAAGAAGTTAATACCATATACACATATAAGTTATACATCTTGGAAAAAATCAACCTCTTGTATGTTGCTAGACTCTGGTGAGTAAATAGTATGCAAACCATTGAATAGTATCTAATCATGCATTCAGAATTACCCATCATGCCCTGGAGTCTGCCTGAACGACCTTCTTACATAGTATCCAGACCCAGCAACAATGTACAGCGATATGAATGGGGCATCTAACACTTAACACAACCAAAACTAACAGCTCCACAGGAACAACATAAGATGGTATCCCAAACTCTCATGTTATCTCCCACTGTTCCATTGTGCTTCTTCCTCAGCCTTCTTTGCAGACAATTGCATTCTATTATGGCCAGATGGCTGGAGAGAAGGTGCACTTAATTCATGATAGATTGTCTTGACATGCAGGCCACAGCTAAAACTTGACTGCTCTTTTATATTGTCACCCACAGGAGTGGCCTTTATTGTCAGAAGTGACAGAATTCTCTCTTGTCAATGCTGTATCTGTTCAATCACTAGGAAAACCCACTTTTAGCTACTTCATTTTTTATAGTGAGCACCTATAAGGCAACTTACAAAGAATAAGGAACCAATAATTATTTTTTCAACAAAAAGTCAATTCAACAAATATTTATTGTGAAAATACTCCCAACAGGTATCCAATAAATATTTGATGAAGTATTATGATTCTTATTTACCCAGTATTTGCAACAGCAGCTTTTAAAGGCAACTAATAAGAAATATAAAGAAATGATAGGAAAAAAAACCACACAGAAAGCAATAGCTAGATTCTAAATCTATAGAAGAAGAAACATTTCATGAATGATTATCCAATATCAATCAGGAAGCATAAACATGACATTTAGATCAAGAGAAAAATGGAGACAAGTGGGTGTGAGCTAAAAGGAACTATCATCCACTAACATATTCATAATTCTAAAGAATAAAAAGTACATTTGCATTTTTGAGCTAATGTGTAAGTTTTATAAAAGGGAAAGTCCTTAGTGCAATGAACCCTTTTGTATGATGCAAACATTTGTAGATATTTGTCTAGGAAAATGCATGGAATTTGACTAATATATGGGCAGAAGACTCTGTAATGTCATCCTTTAAATCAGACTTCTCTCATTCACACACAAGCCACAGATTATAAACTGTGTGTGTGTGTGTATGTGTGTAGTTCTGATTCCCACAAAATTGATGTTCAAATTTAACAGGTATAAATGAGACTTTCATACAGTAACCCATACTTCTTTCTATTTACTCAAATGGTTTATTCATTGATTGCCCTATAGAGGCCTGTAAAAAGATATTTATTGCTACTTTTTAGCTATAAAATATATAAACTATCAAAAAAGAGAGAGAGATTTATTTATCTGTACATCAGCAGTTGGTTCTGGAAGACTCCAGGACAAGGCGCATCTATCAACATGCCATCATGGATGAAGAAGGGTTTTGGGAGGCTGTCCTCTTCCTAAGGAGCTCTTGGAAGTTAGTAGTTCCTGAATGAGAAGAAATTATTTTCTTCAGTGGTATAGGTACTGTTCATACTCTAGCAGACAACACTCCATCTGTGCTCAAGCAAACAACACTAAATAAACCCAGTGAATCAAACACACAGAAATACAAGAAAGTAAGAGTAAAGGAAGAAGTGTTTCCACAGGAGTACAGGGGTATAAGACAGGGCACTGGGATGAATACAACCAAAATGCATTATATACATGTGTAAGGTTGTGAAAGTTCCTGAGAAATGAAAGCACACAGCAGAACCTTAAAAGGAAAGAGACCAAGTCTTAGTGTCTAAATACCACACATACAATTGGATTCCAACTATATGACATTCTGACAATGGGAAATCTATGATATCAGTAAAGTGCATTGCTCCCCTAGGTATAAAGGGGAGAGGGGGAAGGATGAATGGATGAGGAACAGAGGCTTTCTCGAGCAATGGAAACATTCTATGTCATTGTAACAGTACTTGGAATTTCTTATAGGCTTTTCCACCATTGGAATGCACAATGCCAAGAGTGAACCCTAATGGAATTAATTAGTTTTGGGTGAAAATGATGGGCTGCTGTGATCCATCAACTATAACAAACACCTACGTAAAACAGAACATTGATAGTGACAGAGAGACACATGCTGGGGCAGGTGGGCTATGGGCACTCTTGCACTTTTATTCAACTTTGAAGATATTAAAATCTGAAAATGCTCTAAAAACTACAATTTCTTTTTTTATGATAGAAGACTTAAGTAGTAGACTAATTTTTCTTTTTATTTCTACTTGTTCGTGTGTCCTCTTTCTTAATAAGGTCCCTCTCTGGTTTTGTTTTTGTTTTACAAATAATATAAAATATCTTGATCTGGTGTACATTGAGGGCAAAAAAGAATTTGTCTTAGGGATGATCATGCTTAGGGGCAAAATTGCAGCCAAGCCTGATGAGAAACTGAAGCCAAAAATAAGAAAACTCTCCGAAATGCATGGTTCTCTTGAAATACTCAATCCCTAATCTATGGAGATTTTATTTGTCTACAAATTATCTGTAGTATATTCTTTAGGCTGATGCATGAGGCATTGTTCAGAGTAACTTTCTGTATAGTCTTTTATTTGTCACTCTATGCCCACAGAAACTATGCCCAATTTCATATATATACCCAACTTTTCCAGGTATATTTGTAACTAGATTTTGGCATAGAGGTACTGTCAGGTCAGTGGGAAGGAAGCAGGGGTCATAGGGTGGTAACCTCAGAAAGTCAGTTGTGGGGGAAAGCCAATGGCCTGGGATTTCTTCCTTTTCACAACACAGATACCATACCCTGGAGCTTAAATATCCATCTTGTGAGCGGGAGGAAGCTAGCTGAATGCTCAACACAGTGGATCAGGTACTATAAAGAGATGTGGTGTTTTGCCAGCTCGGGACTGTTTATGTCTAATCCTCCTTCGTGAGAAAATATTAAAAATGAGTCTGTCATCATTGGCTTTCTGGTTTTGTTTGTTTTCTTTGGTTTTTACAGTAAACTCAACCCATACATAATGCATTTAATACTTTAATAGCAAATGGACTTTTTTTGTTCTATTCACTGGAGGAAAATGATAGCTTACATATTTATAGTTTATATTGAGTTTATGTTAGTAATCTACATTGAATTAGAAGTTTTCAGACTTAAGAAATTCATTATAGAATCTGATTAACCTGGCTGGTGAAATCAACAATGTATAGATTCAGAATAAATTGGATGCTTGTGATTGGCATGGCCCCATCCACTGAAAGATTCCAGAGAAGATGTTTACCCAAGAACAGCAAATGCCAATGTGAAATACAAGGCAAAAAGACTGTAAAGGCCAATAATGTGAAAACCTGTGTCTTTTTTTTAGAATGAGTGCCTTCTGTCACATAATATGGCTCTACTGATGAGGTCTGTTCCATACACACACAGATATGACAGTATCTATTCATCTATGTTCTTCCTCAAAGGCACACATTTGAGCAGAAAGTATCATCTTGGAGTTAGCAGGCACTTACTAGGGAACTTCGCTCTGTTATGTCTCTGTCCCAGTGCATAGGTATCTGTATGCTAATTCACATGAAATTTAGATGTGAACTCATAACTTCCTATGTAATAGAAGAGTACAGACTCACTAGATGTGTGCTGCTCATATTCAATGATTTGAAACTAAAGGTGGTACACAATATGGTATCTGAAGTTTTGTATAACTGATCTGGAGAGGCAAGCTGTGTTCAAAATTGCAGTTACTTTGCCTCTGTTAAGTTATGTGATTAAAACTGGTACAAAACCAGAGGAAGCAATAATTCTTTGTCATTAAAATCTGTGTAGTAAATAACAAATTAAATTTTTCTCCAAAGTTAAAAATAATTGTACAAAAGAAATCTAACTTTCAATTTTGTCCTTTGTTGAACAAGCTTCTGATGCACTATATATGACTATTATAGATGCAAAATTGAATAGCTCACTGAACTGTTGCTACATTAAGTAAAATAACATCTATTTTATATAAATACTTAATATACCAGTATCATATATGTGTACATATGGATATATAAAGTTATATATGCATATACATGTATATAAACTAGACACCAAAACCAAAAAATTCAATTAAAAAATAAGGTGCAGATTTAAAGAGTGAATTTTCAATAGAGGACTCTCAAATGGCATAGAAATACTTAAAGAAATGTTTATAATCCTTAGCTATCAGGGAAATACAAATCAGAAAATGTCTAAGATTCTATGTTTCACCTGTTAGAATGGGGATAGGATCAAAACCACAAATAACAGCTTATGCTGGAGAGGATGTGGAGCAAGGGGAACACTCCTCCACTGCTAATTGTATAGTCACTTTGAAAATCAATATGGCAGTTTCTCAGAAAATTGAAAGTCAGTCTTCCTCAAGACAAAATTATAGCACTCTTGGGCATGACACCCAAAGGATGTGTCATCATACCACAAAGACACTTGCTCTAGCCAGAAACTAGAAACAACCTAATTGACCCCCAACCAAGAACAGATAAAGAAAATGTGGTATATATACAATAGAGTATTACTCAGCTGTTAAAAAGAATGACATTAAAATATTTATAGGCAAATGAATGAAACTAGAAAAGATCATCCTTGGTGTATTAACCAAGACCCAGAAAGACAAACATGATACGTACTCACCTATAAGTGGATATCAACCGTAAAGCAAAGGAGAAACATATTACAAACCAAGGACTCAGGGAAGCTAAGTAAGAGGGTTCAAGGGGGTTTGTAAAAATCTCACTGTGAAGGGAAAATAGAATGGACACTGCCAGTGGATGAGGGAGGGGCCAGAGAAGGGGAATGGGGATGGAAACAGGAGGGATCAGGTGAGGGGGAGGATGGAGGGAGAGAGTACTGGGAGAGAGAATTAGAATCTTGCAGCATTTCTGGGATGATCTGGAAACAGAGCAATGGAAACTCCCAGAAAAGTGAGAGTGACACCTGATAAGGCTCCTTGCAATGGGAAATATGGAGCCTAAACTGGCCATCCCATTACCAGGCAAGACTTCCAGAGGAGGGACTGGAACACCAACAGAGCCACAAACCCTTCAGGTACTTGTCCTGCCCACAAGATATTTTGGGGTAAAAATGGCACAGAGGATGTGGGAATGGCCAACTAATGAATGGTCCATCTGGAGACCCATACCCTGAGAGGGAGCTCTCACTTGAAGGCCAAGATCCAGAGCCAGGATACCCCAGAGACCTAGAACAGAGTCAAAGATGAATGGCAAAAAAAGTCAATGTAATGATTCCTAATGATATTCTGCAGGTCTCATAGATTGGTGATTAGCCCAGCTGTCATTGGAAAGGCTTCACCCAGTAGCTGATGGGAACAGATGCAAATACCTACAGCCAAACATTAGGCAGAGCTCAGAGAATCCTAAGGAAGAAGGGGAGGAAGGATTGTAGGAGCCGGAGGGTCAAGGGCACTACAAGAAAACCCACAGAACCAACTAACCTGGTCTCATAGAGGCTTACAAAGACAACCAGAGATCTTGCAATGGCTGACGTAGGCTCTCTGCATATACGTTAAAATTGTGTGGCATGGTTTTCTTAGAGACTCCTAACAGTGAGAGTAGAGGCTCTCTTTGACTCTGATGCCTGAGTTTGGGACCCATTACTCATAATGGATTGCCTCATTTAGCCTTAATAGAAGAAGAGGTGCCTAGTCTAATTCCAACTTGATATACCATGACTGGCTGGAATCCATGGAAGGCCAGGCTGTATCTGAAGAGAAATAGTGAAGAAAGAGAGGATGGAGGGTAGAGGGAAGGGCAGGGGCCAGGAATTGGCGGGGGGTGGGGGCAAGGAGAGGAAACTTTGGTCGAGATGTAAAAACAAAAATAAAATAAAAATCAAAGAATTTAACTTAAAATTTACACAATCTATCTTAATTGGTATTCTATTGTTGTGAAGGGACCCATGACAAAGGCAAGCTATAACAGAAAATATTTGACTGGGGTCCTGCTTACACTTTCAGAGGGCTTAGTCCATGATCTTCATGGAAACAGCATGGTGGCATACAGACTTGGTGCTGGAGCAATATCCGAGTGCTTATATCCTTATCCATAGGCAGAAAGGCAGAAAAATGAGACCTTGACTGACTTGGGCTTTTGAAGCTTT
The DNA here is from genome assembly GCF_014885135.2 of Alexandromys fortis. Classification (NCBI taxonomy): domain Eukaryota; kingdom Metazoa; phylum Chordata; class Mammalia; order Rodentia; family Cricetidae; genus Alexandromys; species Alexandromys fortis. The sequence goes on from NW_026068106.1 coordinate 1,666,581, forward strand.
AAGGTCACCCCCAGTGACACACCTCCAACAAAGCTACACCTCTTAACCCTTTCTAAGGAGTCTGCTACCTGGCAACCAAACATTCAAGCATATGAGCCTAGGAGGGCCACTTCCATTCAAACCAACCGATGATCTGCCATGGTGTGTTAGCTCTGTATTATTAAATCATTCCTCATTTGGGCATTCAGTAAATGTTTCCTGAGTGACATCTAAATATGAGGCACAATGCCAAGTATAAAAGCACGAGTGACTACTACATAAACAAGGGTCCCTACAGGAGAATTAGCGAAAAAAAATGCAAATATGAAAACCCATGAAAGAAAATGTGTTCAGAATACTGCAGAGGGACCTGATGCTGGTCTTGTGGAAGGGGGATGTCGCTAAATATCTGCATCCTTTCCCATCATCCAAACTCAAAGCACTACATTACCAACCTTTCAACATCATTCCTGACCTTGATAAAGGCAGAAAGTGCTGAGTTCCCAGAGAATGTCCATTTTCTGGAAGGATATCTTGGACCTTTGCCAACCTCAACCAATATATATATATATATATATATGTGCAATGGGATCCATCTATATGCAGCTGTATCAAAAATTGTATTCCATATGTGACAACGTATTATTAAAACAGAAAACCCATAGCTCCCATCTGCCTGTTGGGATGCATGGCGTCACTCTCTTCCCTGTAATGTTAGGCTTTATTGCATTTGTCGGCAGCATATTCCATTTTAATATTTGATAAATAGATATGGGAGGAATTGTTTCAAGCTAACAATTCCGTGCTGCTTCAGCTGTTCACCTCCTTTTTGAAGCAAAACTCTCTATCCTCAAACTAATATCCCCCTAAAAAGAAAAATCAATTTAAAATGACTGTGGAAATGTGTTTATTTTTCTACCCTCAGGATTAAAAAGCTGAGAAATGATTAATAATAATTTGTCTGCAAAGATAATGTGGGCGTTTTAGGGGGCTGTGTGATTTTTGCATCTTTAATTTTCATCAGGGCTAACATTTTATCATTAAAACTGCATGAATGTATAGAGAGAAAGATAAAGCAAAGGAGAGAGGGGGGTAATACGTCTGATCTCTTAGGCGGTATTTCCTATATTTCAGATTTCTACATTGTCTGACCCCATTTCAGTCAATTTTCCATAGCCTGCCTGTCTCCTATCCACTGAGGGAACACACCAGTGCTGTGTTTATGCTAATTTTATGCTCTCTGAGTTGTGTCTGTTATTCAAAGCAGTTGAAGCAGTTATTGCCAGTAATCTTATTTCTGTGGGAGCCCCAGGGCAGACGAGGGCTCAAAATCAGGCCTGCAGACCGAGGCAAAGCCATCACAGCCTGCTGGTAAATGGCAGTTCTTTCCCTCCGAATCTGATATCAGTTACTTCGCAAACACAGTAATAAAATGAAACAAATCAGATTTTCAAGTAAATAAACCAGACTTCAGTGGGAAGCAACAATGGTCAGGGCAACAGGAGTTTAATAAGTGATACATAGGGGGAAATACGGAGCACTATGGACTGCTCCAGTACTGCTGCTATTTTAAAGCAGCCCGTGAGCCTCCCCAGTATCAAGGGAAGGGGTTTTAACTGCTGAGAATAGGGAGAAGGCAGAGCTGACCACAAGCAAAGCCAGCAGCAAATTAATGCATACTTTCTCGGACTAAAAGTCAGGAAAAATACTGAGGAAATGTATTAAGTGTTCCTGGAAAGTGACAGAGATCTTGTGCAGACAAAAGGATGACAAAGACAAATGGAACTGTCTCTTCTCTTAATAGCAATAAGCACCATTTAGAAAACTCAAGAAAATGCACAAAGCAAGCATTACTCATATCCTTTCCTGACATTTGTCCTACAGTGGGATGGGCGAGCCATATGGGGAAGAGGCAAGAGAACTGGGTGAAGTCTCTTCTCGATTAGAGGATTGTGAACTTATGAGATCATCCACTTCTTTTCACTTTATGTTTCAAGTTTTTATTTGTATTTCCTCTAAGATGGCTGCTCACTCCACTCCCCTTCACTATCTCTTCATTTACTGTATGCCATCAAAATGGCAGAGTAATTGAGCAAATAGGATCCGATTGTTATCACTGTCACAGTTTCTCTCTCAGGGGTGAGAACTGCTTAAAAATTTGGGTTTAGTGTTATGTTAATAAACTTAGAAATTTATTTTTTCTTTAATCTAAAACATCTCGCTCTGATTCTGCTTAATAGTTGACACATCTTCCATTTGTCCATCTACACATCCATGTCCCTGGCCATCCACCCACCTACACCCGAACCCATCAATCCATCCCTCCACCTTTGATCCATTTATTCTATAAACATATGTTGTCTGTCTACCTTGTTGCAGACATTGTTCTCAAAAGCAAAGTGGGAAAGAAATTGCGCAGAATTGTGGGTAAGTTCAATGCACATTCATTTAACTACTGCAAGTAAGGGTTTTAGAAAACCTTGGGAGGTACTAAGGTGATATGCAAGATATTCATCAGTATGGCTATAGGATAGGGCCATTTCAGGTTCTCTCTCCTCAGTTGCTCAAGGTACTAGCTGGGGACATCTCCCTGGACACCTGCGAGCCCCTCTAGAGTCAAGTCTCTTGCCAACCCTAAGATGGCTCCCTTAATTAGGATATAAATTTCTCTGCTCCCGTGTCCACCCTTCCTTCCCATTCCCCCAAGCTCTCCCCATTCTCCCCTTCTCATGTTCCTCATCCCATTTCCCCTTAGCCCCAATGCACCTCACCCCCAAGTTCCCAGGTCGAGATAGAGACAGAGACCCAAATTGGAGCACCGGACTGAGCTCTTAAGTTCCAAATGGAGAACATGAGCAAGGAAGTCAAGACCACGAGGGGTGCACCCACCCACTGTGACAGTGGAACTGATCTATTGGGAGCTCACCAAGGCCAGCAGGACTGGGACTAAATAAGCATGGGATGAAACCGGACTTTCTGAACATGGAGGACAATGAAGGATGATGAGAAGCCAAGGACAATGGCACTAGGTTTAGATCCTACTTCATGTTCTGGCTTTGTGGGAGCCTAGCCTTCCTGGTCCTGGATAGAAGTGGGAGGACCTTGGACTTCCCGCAGAGCAGGGAATCTGAACTGCTCTTCATTCTCTAGAGGGAGGGGTAATGGAGTGGGGGGGAGGGGGAAAGGGGTAGGGGAGTGGGGAGAGGGGGCGATGTGTGCGAAGAGCGGGAGGGAAATGGGAAACAGGAGGCGGTAATTTTTTTTTTCAACAACTAAAAAAAAAAAAGATGAAAAAAAAGAAAAGAAAAAAGAAAACCTTGGGAGACAGAGATGTCCTGGTGTATGGAGATAGAGTTTTTGAGAAAGTTGTTACTGGGATCAATTTTGTGTGAAAAAGAGAACATTTTAATCAAAGAAGAATGAGAAAAGCATCTCTTGTAGAGGGCAGCGAGTTAATTTGAAGAAAATCACAGACACCAGTGTCAATGGCAAAGAGATCAAACAAGTAGTGAAAAAAGAAATCTACGCAACAGGACTCTCATGAGTGTTGGTACCTACTGGGTAGTGTTACTGTGCTCCCTCTACTAAGCCTCTTTTCTCTGATAATTTGTAAATGCTGGCGACCCCAGTAACTCTTAAAGTTGAAGCAGGATACACATTCGAAAATGACAGCAGATTCGTAGTCAGTAAAGAAATAATTAAATTCTCTGCCTGGTCTCATTCTTAACAGAAGACAAATGGGGTATACTTCTAAGAGGATAAATCAAAAAGGAGTTTTGACTTAAGCATACAAGTAATGGAATAAAAGGAAAAAATACCAATTGCAGAGAATTTCTTAGTGTTCAGATTTAAAAATAGAAAAAGAGGTGGTGTTTACAAACCCATCAGTGTTATTTAAAGAAACTGTCTTAACTACAAGGAATCCTACTGAGCCCACACATACACTATGGTTTTTCTCATTTTACATATAAATATGGAGCCAGAAATAAACTGATTTGGGAAGCTGATCAAAACATACAAAGATGATGAAGAACATACAAACAAGAGAAGTGTGTGTGTGTATGTGTGTGTGTGTCTGTCTGTCTGTATATATGTGTGTAGTACACATGTATATGTATGTATCTTAGAGGAGTAAGAGAAGACATTACCTTCCTGAAACAAGAATGGGCATTATAAGAAAGGAATGCTAAGAATTAAAAGGTATCTTAAAATTTCAAAACAAGAAATCGGAAAAACATAAAGGAAATGCTTAAATGATAGGGGACAGAGAGATATTCAAGCAAAATTATTTTACTTAAAATCCAAAAATTTACAGATAAAAAGCCTATTTCATGTATAGAATAATTAATGATAAAGCATGTGGAATGGTGAATTTTAGAATATTAATAAAGACAATATTTTCAAAAACCTCCTAGAAAGAAAAACAATTAGAATAAGATGAACCTATAAACAGCCAAAGTTAGGAGGCAATAATTAGGCTACTTTGAAATCTTTAAAAAGTGATTTCTAGTCTAGTCTGTGCTCAGTATAGGGTGAGCACAAAGCAAACATGCTTTCACACAGGTATGTTTTCAGAGATTGACTTCTCCATAAACTTTGATTAAAGAATGTACCTGAGCCAATGACTGAATTACTAAAGGGAAGAGATGGGTTCCAGAGGACATAGGTTAACCTAGGAAGAACAAAAGGCATCTCCATTCCAGGAAAACAGTGTAGACATGTCTCAAGCTCCACAGTCGCCAGATCTAGAAATTAAGTCATTCAAATGGGAAGAAATGGGTGAGACCTTCAGAAAACATGCTCCAAATGAATCAGAGACTTTAAAAACCTATGGTACCCTTAGGTACCAAGTAGCTTCAGTTTCCATGCTACCCGTCTCTTGTTTGGGTCTCTTGCATACTGAATTCATGTCTGCATCAGACCCTGCTCTACCAATAGTCTCAACAATTAAAATCGCCTTCTGGAGACACCTTTGTGAGATGGAGTCCCTTTAAGGCAGGTGCACGCAGGTGTTTGATAGTTGACTGCGGTCTTTCTTTGTTCTCTCGCTCATATTTATAGCTAAAGAAGATACTCTTCATGAGTTTCTCAGTTGGCTCAGACACTAAGGGCATTTGACAGATCTGAATTGAAGATTTGAGTTATATCTCTAGTCCCCACATGGTGGAAAGAACTGACTCCTGCATACTGTCCTATGATTGCAACACAGTCTCTGTAGAATGAGTATACTCCAAATATAAAAATAAACCGATCTTGTTTATTTAAAAAATCTTGTTCCCTACTAATGAGAACACACAAGCCAACTTAATAGGTCATTTTCATTTTTTCCAAGAACATCTTTCTAGCATGGATGGCCAAATTTAAAACAATAAAATTAGGACAATAGCAAAATAGAAACAAAAGCAATCATAAAAAGAAGAAAACACATACAGAAAAATTTAAGAGCAATACCATTTACCTGGTTGAGAAAAGATTAGAAATATCATTAGAACAGCTGTCTATTGCCCCCAAACTGAGGACAACATAAGGAGGCCAAGCTTCTATTATTAAATCATGGAGGGTTCCAGACAAACTAGAAGTGATCAGTCGCCACATGTTGACCAAAATGTTAGCTATAGCATTTAAGGTAGCAGCACACTGATCTCAGGCATGGATATTTCCCCATGAGGCTTTAAGGTTGATCTGAGTGTCAAGAATAAAATATTCTAACATATTTGGAAAATGAAAGGTGTCTTTCTTTTATTATTTCTCATTTGGTGGTTACATATACTGAGATGTTGGTGAGAGATCCTTGTGTGTAAGAGGAGAAAATCCTGAGCTACTAGTCTACCCTTCATAGACAAAGTGAACCAGGTGAAGAGCCAAACAAATCTCAAGAGAATCGTAAATACAAAGCCTCACCCTCGACTCACAGTCAATTTAAGACTACAAAGAAAATGACATGGCTGGCAGAGGCCACTCTGAATGTCTTTATAAGATAAGATTCGGCTGGCATTGACTGGCCAATGCAGGAGAAAATCTGTAGTGATGAAGACAAGGTACAGTATCTGAAAGTTAATAGTCTACATTCAAGACATTAAGGGGGCTCTCAAGAAAATTCTACAGGATCTGTGCTATTGATTTATTGTGTTGCTGTTGCTTCAGTTCACCAAAGCAAATTTCAAATGTAGAAGATTTTGAATATCATATCATGAACTGTTCTCAGAAAAAAACACATCAAAACAGTAAATATTTATTGTTTTAAGAATTATTATGTTAGATTTAAAACCCTTTGTGATATAAATATAACTAGAAAGTTAAAAAATAAGTAGACACTTTATAGCTCATTTTATTGTCTATAACATAAATATGTCTTTATGAAGTTGTGTATGATCATCTTAGCCCCAGATTGTATTTAAATCTGTGATACGACTTATTTAAATAAATGGAATCGATTCCATATCAGATATTTTTTGTATTATTGTTTGACAAAAACAAATACATTTATCTAAGAACCTTAAGATATAAGTATTAGTCTTGTATATGTTTAAATTTTGTAACCTGAAAAGATGTAAGATGGTATCAAACAGTTTTATCATTTTCCTAAGATGAATGATATTGAAAATTAAATGCTAACCTACTGTGTTTTCATTAACTTTCTTGACATATTTAAACTAAGATCTTTATATACTGTAATTGAAGACTTTTGTTTGCTTATTTCATTATGTTTCACTATGGAGTTAGAGAATTCTCTACTATAATTGGATTTTGAGTCCTTTGTTGAGTTTGTGACTTGCAAAAGTATTTTTCAATCTAAAGATCATCTTTTAATTTTCTCCATTGAATATTGTACAGGGATTTAAGAAATATCTGACCTATAACTTATCAACATAGTTTTATTTGGATTGTACTGTTGGTGCATTCTTTTTCTCTTAAATTTATTTCCACAAATATTTTTGTTTTCTGCATCATATTAATTTTCTTTTCCTTTTGTTTGTTTTTGAGATAGGGCTTCTCTCCTAGTTTGCTTTCCATCACTGTGTTGAACACCACAGCCAAAAGCAACTTAGGGAGAAATGTTATTTCATCTTAGAGCTTGCAGTCTATCTTCAAAGGAAGTCAAGGCAGGAAATGAAGGCTGGATTTGAGTCCAGAGCTGTAGCAGAAGCCACGGAACAAATCCTTGTACTGCCTTGTTCTGTCTTCTTTAGCTTGCTCGGCCTGCTTTCTCGTAGAACCCAGGACCACCTGCCCAGGGGTGGCATCAGCCACACTGATCTGAGCTCTCTCTCCTACATTAGTCATCAAGAAAATGTTCCACTGGTTGTTCTCCTGCTTTTCGGAAAGAGGCATTTTATTCCTCTATGAGGTTTTAAAAATGACCCCAGCTTGTGTCAAGTTGCCAAACAAACATTCATTCAAGCACAGTCTTTAACTGATCTTCTGTCTGAATTTTCAATTCATCATTGTAAATGAGGTAATACATTGTACTAATATTACTGCCATACTATCATTTTTTCATTAGATTTGCAAATATGTGTTTATATATTTAGATATCCTAGCATTAGGTATATATATTTTATTATTTTATGTGTTCCAGCTGAACTGACCCTTTTATTACATAATAACTTTGCTGTCTTTATGAACCAGTTTCAATTGCATCTACTATATCTGAGTTAAGGATAGTCACTGTTGTTTTCTCATGTATAATATTTATATCCCTTATAATATTAAGCTCCAGTCAGTGCATGTCTTAAATCTAAACTGAATTTGGAGGGTGGTGTGGCTGGTCATTCTGTCTGTGTGTTGCTTTTAATGGTTAATGAATAATGGAACTTCTGTGAAGTTAGTTAGGGCTTAGCTAGATGAGGAAAAACTAAGCTAAATGCTGGGAGGAAGATGGGCGGGGTCATAGAGATGCCATGGAGCTGTTGCTAAAATCAGACATGCCAAAATTTTGCTGGTAAGCCACTGCCACATGATGAAACACAGATAAATAGAAACTGGTTAAATTAATACATAAGAATTAGCCAATAAGAAGCTAGAGCTAATGGGCCAAGCAGTGATTATTTGGTGTCTAAGCTAGCTGGGAAACTGGGAACCAACAAGTGGCCTCCTCCAATGGGGGGGAGGGGGAATAAGGATGGACAGAGTGCTAGAATGCTTAGTACCAAGCATGGAACGCTATGGTCAATAATTCAAACTTCAAAACAACAACAACAAAAAACTATGCAAAATAAAGAAAGTCAATTTCCTTTAGAATGTATATAGTTGGATTTGATCTTTTTCATTCAGTATTTCTATATCTTTTTGTTAGAGTATGGCTCATGGTTATTTAAATTATTATGATAAGGGAGTTAGCGACCTCTGCAGAAGCAAGTATGAGGGAGTGACCACTGAGAGAACAGTCCCAAGCCAGAGACCTATGTGGGACAAGGCCTAAACCTGGAACCTCCCTGGAGCAGGCCCAATCCAGGGACATCGGTGGAAACAGGCCTGAACCAGTGACCTCAGCATGAAACCAACCACACCAAACCTCATAGAAGAGAAGGTGGGAAGAACACTTGAACACATTGGCACAGGAGACCACTTCCTAAATATAACCACAGCAGCACAGACACTAAGAGAAACAATTAATAAATGGTACCTCCTGAAATTGAGAAGCTTGTGTAAAGCAAAGGACATGGTTAGTAAGACAAAACAACAGCCTACAGAATGGGAAAAGATCTTCACCAACCCTACATTGGAGAGAGGTCTGATCTCCAAAATATACAAAGAGCTCAAGAAATTGATCATCAAAAGAAGAAATATTCCAATTAAAAACATGGGGTACAGACATAAACAGAGAACTCTCAACAGAGGAATCTAAAATGGTTGAAAGACATTTAAGGAAATGTTCAACATCCTTAGCCATCACAGAAATGCAAATCAAAACAAGTCTGAGAATCCATCTTACACCTGTCAGAATGGCCAAGTTCAAAACACTGATGACAACTTATGCTGAAGAGGATGTGGAATAAAGGGAACTCTACTGCATTGGTGGTGGGAATGCAAGCTGGTAGAGCCCGTTTGGATGTCAGTGTAGTGATTTCTCAGAAAATTAGGAAACAACCCTCTTCAAGATCAAACAATACCACTTTAGGGTATATACTCAAAGGATGCTCAATCATACCACTTTAAAATTTAATAACAACTTAGCTTCACTTATATATAACCATTCTACACATTTCCCTCTTTCCTGCCCAATATGGTTTTAGGTAATTTAGCTTATTTCTGTTCAGAACAAATTTAAATACAGTTAAAATACTTTTGGATTTTACGTTTTTGTAGTATAATAAATTTTTATCATTTTCGCAGTAATATTTTTGTGTATTTAGCTTTGCCAATAATTTCCTACTTCCTTATGCTCTACATTCCTGCTGAAGATTCATATTTCACTGTGAAGAATTCTCCTTAGCATTGTCTGTAAGGTAGAGCAAGCCAAATTCAACTATACATAAACTCATTTTATTTTTATTTATTTATTTATTTTGGTCTAAGAATGTTTTTATCTTCCTGTCATTTGTAATGGACAAGATTATCATTTGTAGTATTGATAGCTGACAATTTAAATTCCAGAAATTTATCTTATCACACTCCTATGCCTTCTGTTCATTAAAAAAAATCCACTGATAATCTCATGAAAGTTTCTTTGCTTGTTAAAGTTAGTTTTCTCTCACTGCTTTCAAATTTCTTTAGATTTAACTTTTGACAATTTTATTTAAATTATTCTTCCTTTTTCTCTATAGAAGCTTTTTAGTTTCTCAAGGTCCCATTTCTCATCTGTTGCCCTTAATTCCTGAGCAAGAGGAATTATATTAACTAAGTCCTTTCCTAAACTTATAAAATGTAGGGCATTATCTATGGTTTCTTCTAGAAGTCTCCATGTTTTAGGTATCACATTATAGTCTTTGATATATTTGAAGTTAAATTTTATGCAGGGGTCTAGTTTCATTGTTCTCTATGTGGACATCCAAGTTTCCCAGAGCCATTTGTTCAAACTGCTCTTTTATTCTGCAATGTGTTTTGTGTTTTCACCCATTTTTAAAAATCTCATCCCCGGCAGATAAACTGGACTGTCCTGTACAGAAGGAAAAACAAAAAAGGACAGTCAGAAGAACCCGCCACACAGTCAAATTCCAGCGGGCCATCACTGGTGCATCCCTTGCTGATATAATGGCCAAGAGGAATCAGAAACCAGAAGTTAGGAAAGCCCAGAGAGAGCAGGCCATCAGGGCTGCCAAGGAAGCAAAAAAGGCTAAGCAGGCATCCAAGAAGACCGCAATGGCTGCTGCCAAGGCCCCCACAAAAGCAGTACCTAAACAAAGATTGTGAAGCCTGTGAAGGTCTCTGCTCCTCGAGTTGGTGGAAAACCCTAACTTGGTAGATAAGAGTTCTGAATAAAGTCCATTTCAAACTCAAAAAAAAAAAAAACCTCATCTCATATGACTCTAGTTGCAGGCATGTAGTTTGGGTCTTATGTTTTAATCTGGTGGTCTACATGTCTACAAGTTGTTTTCATCAGCATAGCTCAGTACTGGTGCTGTAGCTTAAAATTTGGTATGAACATCCCTCCAGAGTTGATCTTTGCTTTGCCTATGTGGGGGTCTTTTTGCATTTCCGTATGAGTTTTGGGGTTGTTTTTTTTTCTAACTGTGAAGAGTGAAAGTGAAATATCTCTAGTTGTCTAGTTGTGAGGGGGTTTTTTGTACTGTTTTGTTTGTTTTGTTTTGTTTGGTCTTTCTAGTCAGGGTTTCTCTGTGTAGCCCTGGTTGTCCTGGAAATAGCTCTGTACACCAGGCTGGTTTCAAACTCCCAGAGATCCACCTGCCTCTGCCTTCTGAGTGCTGAGACTAAACGCACATGCCACCCCCACCCAGTTTAGCTGTAAGTTGTTGAGTTCAACATATTTGATGCCATTTGAGCATCCTAAAGCTGGATGCTTTTCTTCCAAAGGTTTGACAAGTTTGATCTTTATTTTTAGATTGATTTTATTTATTTATTTATTTATTTATTTATTTATTTATTTATTCATTTATTAAAGATTTCTGTCTCTTCCCCACCACCGCCTCTCATTTCCCTCCCTCTCCCCCAATCAAGTCCCCCTCCCTCGTCAGCCCAAAGAGCAATCAGGGTTCTCTGCCCTGTGGGAAGTCCAAGGACCACCCACCTCAATCCAGGTCTAGTAAGGTGAGCATCCAAACTGACTAGGCTCCCACAAAGCCAATACGTGCAGTAGGATCAAAAACCCATTGCCATTGTTCTTAAGTTCTCAGTAGTCCTCCTTGTCCGCTATGTTCAGCGAGACCAGTTTTATCTTGGGCTTGTGTATATGCATGTATGCATCTGTGCGTAGAACTGTGTGTGCAGGTGCACGCTCTATGCTCATGAGCAGAGGCCAGACCAAGATATCAGGCATCCTCCTTTATTTCACTACCCATTTCCCCTAAGGTAGGGGTTCTTCTTGAAGCTGAGGTCTGTGCTTTCTTAGCTGGGCTCAAATTCAGTAAGCCCCAGCAATTCACCTATATACTCACCCCCTTCTCAGCTAGGGTAAAAAGTGTGCTCTGGACACCCATCTTTTGGTGTGACTGTTAGGATCCAAATTCTTGCCGTAATAGTAGTAGCTTTTCCCTAGGGCATATGCTCTTCACAGCCATGACAGTAAACCCTGGATTTTATTAACGGTATTACGATGATTTTCTAGTTTCTTCCTTGCTTTCTGCCACCTCATATTTTCTAATTCTGTAGACACCCTTTTTGATTTTGGTCTTTTGGTGACACTTCATTTCTGTGACTTCACTCAGCCTAGCATCAATCTTCAGGAAATCTTTCTTTTCACATAGAGAAATACACAAAAGAAGATTGCCTTTATATTGCCATAATTCTATAGAGCCTGTAATTTTCTTTGAAGGCAAACACTCTTCCTTTCTTTCAATGCTATTCAATCTTAAAAGAGAATATGAAAAAATATATAGCCACCCAGTGCCTCTGTTCAATAAATCTTCAGAAACAAAAGAGATCCATTGAGGGAGAGGAAACTTAATGTCTAATAGTACTAGATAACTATGCTTTCCTAAAATGCTAATTCAGTCCCAGTGGCTCACTGTAAGATGTGAGGGAACCACACAGTATGGCAAAAAGCACAGTACAGCAACCTAAATAATAAGCATATACATGATCAGAGCTTGCCTCATACCTTATTCCCAAGACAAACCATTCATCAGTGCAAGCTAATTAGATGTAGAAGGAAGGAGACATTTCAAAGAAATGACAGTACTGATTATTATTTTTATTGTATGAATTAAGGCTGTGATTTTTGTTGGCAGAAGTTTCTGTCCCACCAGAAGCTCCCAAATAAACACACCGAGGATTATATTAATTATATATGGTTTCCCAGTAGCAAAGGCTTATTAATAACTACCTCTTACAACTTAAATTAACCCATAATTCTTACCTAAGTTCTACTACATGACTCATGACTTGTTGCTTCGTTTTGTACACATCCTGCTTCCTCTGTATCTAATTGGTGGCTCTTTACTCTGACCTTCTTCCTCCCAGCATTCTCTGTTTGGCTCTCCTACCTAATCTCATCCTGTTCAGCTATTGGCTAGTCAGCTCTTTATTAAACCAATCAGAGTAATGCATATTCACAGTTTACAGAAGGATTATTCCACAGCAGATTTTTCATGTCAAAAAGTAATCACGAAACTGTCAAATTTCCAGGAAGATGTGGAAAATTTTATGGTCAACCAAGTTTTCATATATAGTACAGCTAAAAAGTCTCTTTATTCCAGAAGTTAGCAAAAGGTGTTGGAAGACAACACAGGTGGTTATTTTGATAATCCTCATTTGTTCATTTTCCAGTTACAATAATGATGATTAAAATCTATTTAATGGTATGGTGCTCCTGGAAAATTCTTATTATTTTATGTAAATTAAAGAATACTATATCCCAGCAATCCAATTTAGCAGTTATAACTGTTGTAGACCCTTCACAGATGAGCTCAGCAATGCACAAGAACAAAGAAGACATGATTGAGCAATTCTACTCATATACATCTAAAGGAGATGAAATCAGTATGTGAAGGGGATATATGTATATTTGGTCCACCATTGCATTACCAACAAAACATGTGGAGTCAATACAAGTGTCTATCAATTTAGGAATAGTTAAGGTGAATGTGAACCTTGAACATGGGTATACATATTATATTCATACAGAATGGTCTACCGTTTAGCCTTAAAATGGAAATAAATCATATTATTAGGTATACCATGAATGAACCTAGAGACCAGCACATGAAATGAACTTACTCAGGTACACAAATGCCTTATAATAACATTTATAAATGAAGGATTGCACTGATTTATAAAAGTCTCCACAGGCCTGGGTCTGAAAAAGCCTGGGTTAAAACAGGTCTCACTGAACATAGCAGACAAGGAGGGCTACTGAGACCTCAAGAACAATGGCAATGGGTTTTTGATTCTACTGGACCTATTGGTTTCGTGGGAGCCTAGGCAGTTTCGTGGATGCTCACCTTACTAGACCTGGATGGAGGTGGGTGGTCCTTGGACTTCCCACAGGGCAGAGAACCCTGATTGCTCTTTGGGCTGACAAGTGAGGGGGACTTGATTGGGGGAGGGGGAGGGAAAGGGGAGGCGGCGGTGGGGAAGAGACAGAAATCTTTAATAAATAAAAAAAAAAGAAAGACAAAAAAAATAGCAACCCAACTTGCTAACATTTGTAAATAAAAAAAAATCTCCACAATGGCTATGTGAGTGGATAAATAGAAAGTATATACAGATAACAAACTTAATGGCATTTCCCTCTAGAAATAATCCAATAATCTGAGGAAGTTGAGTACACATATAGAAATTATAAGAGAGTATATAAGAAGCCAATGGATCTGTATCTATTGGGAACCTGACAGAATTCAAACAAAATGAGCACCAGCATCAAACCAACTACTTCAAAGGACTTATCTTCACTGTGATTTCAGGTGGCTGCAATCAAGTCATTCTGTCTTGAAATGTTGTTGGTCGTGAAGCCGAAAAGTCTAAGTAGATTACTTTTCTGAGACACAGTATTTTTAAGAATAAAAATTGCAATACTTTCAAAAATATACCTGGAAAAACAGCTTAGTAGTTACCAGCACCAACTACTCTTCTGGTATCCAGGTATCAGTTCTGAGGATCCTGTTCAGGTGGCTCACAATGGCCTATACCCTAGTTAAAGAGAATCTGCCAACTTTTTCTGTCCCCCAATTGCACCTGAATGCACAACAAACAAAACCAAACAAAACCAAAACAAAACATAAAACCCACAAAAGTATTTTAAATACCAAGTGGTCAGCCCTGAGATGATATACACACTTATAACAATATTGCTAATTATTGGTAGTTTCTTGCTGAAAGGCTACACTTCACAGCCTCCATTGCAGAGTTCACAAATCATTTCTACCCCTAGAAAGGGCCTCATCCCATCTTTTTATGGGGGTATTTTGCCTATCTGCATATGTGGCTGATAAAGATGCCTCTTTCCATGAATAAGCATAGGTCTACTGCAGGTCAGACCATCTCTCTCTCTCTCTCTCTCTCTCTCTCTCTCTCTCTCTCTCTCTCTCTCTCTTTGCCTTCCATGTCTTTACAACTGCCTTTTTAGTAATCTAGCAATTATCTGTACAAAACAGGTTGTATTTATGTATCTAGGAATAAATAAACTATTAAAGAAAAGAGACCAAGGATTTGAGGGACAGTGGATACTGAATGAGACAATTTGGAGTGAAATAAGAGAAGGGGTAAATAATGTATTTATATTGTAATAAAAATTATTGAGCTAGTTTCAGGAAAGCTAGCGCTATTACACAGAGAAAGCTTGTTTTGAAAAACAACAACAAAAAAAAAATAGAAATAAAAACCTTATGTCAAGGGCCAGGCAGTGGTGATGCAAGCCTTTAATCTCAGCACTCAGGAGGCAGAGAATCTCTATGAGTTTGAGGCTAGCCTGGTCTACAAAAGCTAGTTCCAGTCTAGAACTGTTACACAAATAAACCTTGTCTCTAAAAAACAAAAAACAGAAACAAAAAAAAAAAAATCCCTCACATCATATTAATAGGAGGCACTCATTTTTACAAAAGGACTATAACTATATCATGGATACACCCAAATGACCCAAGTATTAGGACTTGGTATGAGAAATATTTCAAAATCATCTGTAATGGGATATGTAATCTAGATAGTATTTAGTTACTTTTTGTTTTATTAGTTTCTATGGATAATTTTATTACTAGTCTGCTACTGACAGACATGAAAACCAACAGGTCCCTAACAAGCAAGATAAAAAAAAAAAATGAAATCTACAATGGAGCGTATGCAGATAAAGGAGTCAGATGTGACTGACTCCCCCTGGCTGGGGGGAGAGGGTGTCTCCAGGTTACCCTTTCTATAGATTCACGAATCCACTGACATTTTTTCTCTCCCCTTTGGTATCCAGATGTCAAGGTACACAGCATGAGCCTCCTTGAAGCTTCGAGAGTATGGGGATCCCTCCTCTGATCTCCAGTGTCCTTGGAGGATTACTCAAGCAGGGCCTCGCTCTCTGTGTTTGGGCAGCCATGGTGGTAAGGCTTCTTGTATTGGTACAGCAGTAGTCTGAGCCCAGTAGAGTGTTCTGGCTCTGTGCCTTGGCTCTGGGTTTGTAGGGAGAGAGGACCTGCATGAAAATGTAGGGCATGTGCTTGTGGGTAGCTGGCTTGGCCTCTTCTGCTTCTACTTCTTCTTGTGTCAAAGAAACCAAGCACAACTTCCTCTTCCTTTAGGCTTAGTCCTGATATTATAAGCTTTCCAGTTAGGGTTGGGGTACATCTGCAAGTATTTCTTTAACACCTGGTAATCTTCCCAGGGGAACCCAAGGTGTTGATGATCTGGGAACCAGTTGGGCAAGGAATCACAAGTTGCTTCCATGTTGACCATGGCTCACTGAAGCTCAGTTCATCTAGTTTTCCATATTTACCTTGTAAAAACATACTTCATAAAGCTCATATATTGTACTCCATCCCACATTAAATACATACACTCAAAATCTCCTCTAAGGATGGGTCTCCTAACAGGCTAATCAATTCCAAGTGGTCCACATTGAAATCATCTACTCACAAGCAACACTAAGTAACTCAACAGGTGGTACTTATATTTTTATGTATACGTGTGTGTGTGTGTGTGTGTGTGTGTGTGTGTGTGAACAAGTAAAGAAAGAGACTATTAATTGTAGAGGGAGCAAGAAGAAGGGAATGGTAGGAGTTGATGGGAGAAAAGAGAATCAGGAAATGATATAATTTCATTTTAATGAAGTAAAAATAATGGTTAAAAGAAGTTATAAGTCATTTACTGTCCTACTGAAAAGGAACCCAAAGAATGAGTGAGGCAGCTGTAGTGTGTTGGGATCATCTTAGTGAGAGGTTTTCTATTGCTGTGAAGAGATACCATGACCACAGAAACCCTTATAAACGCATTTAATTGGGGCTGGCTTACAGTTCAGAGGTTTAGTCCCTTATCATCAGGACAGGAAGCATGATGGTGTGGAGGCAGACATGGTGCTGGAGAAGGAGCTGAGAGTTCTACATCTGGATCAGCAAGGAGGAGCAGGAAGAAAGAGTCACACTGGGTCTGGCTTGAGCTTCTGAAACCCCAAAGCCCACCCCTAGTGACACTCTTCCCCTCAACAAACCACATCTACTTCAATAAGTTCACACCTCCTAATAGTGCCAATCCCTATGAGTATGGGGGCCATTTTCATTCAAACTATCACAAGATTACAGGTGTGACCCATCAGGTCTGGTTACTAAATGTTTGCTTGCTTTCGTTTTTTTTTTTTGTTTGTTTGTTTTGTTTTGTTTTTAATAAAAATGCTTGTAAATTCTGCCTGAATTCCAAATTGGTTCAAGAAATTGAGGTTTTTCACTATTTCTATAAACACTTAGAAAAAGTAACAAGAAAAAAAATCATGGTGACAATCTAATTATCACCAACAGCTGTAACCTACTGCACTCCATCCCGAGAACACAATATAGGCTGCTTTAACCAAATGTTCAGCCGCTTAAATGACTTTTTTTTCTAAATCTTTTCTACTTACTTAAAGAGAAACTGAGTAAAATCCAATTGGATATGAATCTGAATAGAAGAAAATTTAGCTCATTGCTAGCTATCTTTGGCAATTAAGAATGATGAGGCATTGGGAGGGGGGGAAGGGAAGGGAGAAGTGACATAATTATATTGTAAACTCAAACAAACAAAAGAACAATGAGAACCCACATTTATTTTTTTTTCTTTTTGGTTCCTCCCCACCTCCCCTCCCATCTAGATCTGTATCTTTTTCCGCTCTCATTAGAAAATGAACAGGCATCTAAGGACTCACAATCAAATTAAACAAACCAAATAAATGGCAAGAGGACAAAACAGCCAAAAGAGAAAAAGAGCCAAAGAAAAAGCACAAGAA
This sequence comes from Alexandromys fortis, assembly GCF_014885135.2. Lineage (NCBI taxonomy): Eukaryota > Metazoa > Chordata > Mammalia > Rodentia > Cricetidae > Alexandromys > Alexandromys fortis. The sequence continues at coordinate 1,684,072 of NW_026068106.1, forward strand.
AAACACATAGGCATAGAGTCACGCATGTTTGCACACACAGGAATCCCATAAAAAAAAAAAACATAAAACTGGAAACCATAATATATACATAAAAGGGTTAAAAACAAGTGGCCTGATTTAACAACCTCCAAAGAGGCCACTTAGTCTGTTTTGTGTTGGCCATCTACTACTCTGCCTGGGGCCTACTCTTAAAAGTAGTTCGTTTCTCCATGGAGACTCCCTTAGAGAAAACTAATCTTTTATTTAAAAGTGGCTGTCTATAGGAAACAGCTTCTGGATTAGGTGTGTGTGTGTGTGTGTGTGTGTGTGTGTGTGTGTGTGTTCACGTCTTTCAGCTCTAGGATCCCATGTCATGCAGACCCTGTGTGTGCTACCACAGTGTCTGTAAGTTCATATGTGTGCCAGCCCTTTGGTGTCTAGAAGGCCTTGATTGCTTGATGTCCTCCATCTCTGGCCCTTACATTCTTTCCTCCCCCTCTTCCTCTAAAGTTTCCTGAGCTCCAAGAGGAGGGATTTGATGGGGACGTCCCTTTTAGAATTGAGTGTTCCGAGGTCTCTCACTCTCTGTAATGTGTGGCTGTGGGTCTCTGTATTTCTCCCAATCTGCAGCAGGAGGAAGCTTCTCAAAGATAGCTGAACAAGACATGGGTTCAAGAGTATAGCATATTGTCATTAGGACTCATTTTATTGCTATGTTCCTTTAGTATTTGGTTTTCCTCTTGGTCCCTGGCCTATCCAGTCTCAGATTCATGTACACCCATGCAGCATTGGCTAGTGGTCGACCTTAAATCAAATCAGATAGTGGTTGGTTACTCTCACAGCATTGTACACTATTTCACCAGAAATCGTTGCAGGCAGGTCACCATTATTGATCTAAGGTTTTGTATCTGGGTTCCTATACAACTCCTTGAACATGGAGAAGTCAACCTGGTGCCAACCCAGAGCCTTCATCCCTGTGGATTACTGTTCATGTTAGAGTGTTGCAAGGTACTCTGCACACTATCAAAGGAGAAAGGTAAACACCATTCCTTAAAAACGCATCCTATCTCCTGCATACACAGACGGCACCTACTTAACACCATGTTGTTTCTTTTCCCTGCTCTCTTGTATGTGGCATTTACGACGGCATTTTTGCACGCTGTCATCCTGAACATGGCAGCATAGTGTTCCACGAGACAATTATCATACTTTCACAGCTAAATGAAACACAATCACAGAGAAAAATCATATTGATAATTTTATTTAGATTGATCATTTTACTTGGAAGCAACATTTTAAAACAGTTGACCGAAAATTTGTGCATACCTGTCCATTTTGTATTGTTCTTCTTGTAACAATGACATGACAAAGTGAGCTACTTCTACAAGGCATTTAAAATCTAGTTCTATTAAATTATGTAGTTGCAGTGGTTTGCCATTCATCCTCACGTATGTCCTCTTGAGTAAGCTTATTTCTAGTATATGAAAATTAAATAATTTTACATTTTGTACAAAATTACAAAAGGTCTCCTTGCTGTGAATGATGATGAAAGATGTTCTCATCTCCTTAATGAGAAAGTTGTCTGGGCTGTCAATGTGGTTCAGTGGTAGGACACTTAGATATACTGCTTGATGCTCTAGTGTAAGTTCAGTTCACAGATCAAAGAGAGCGGGGGAGGGAGGAACAAAGAGAGAAAGGGGAAAGAGGGGAGAGAAAGAATTGTATGGGGAAAATGCAAACTATAGAAAATAAAGTATAAGTAAGAAAAATGTAAGAAGCATAATTAAAACTTCTAAAGATTGCTCTTTACGTATGCTAAGAAAGTATGGAAAAATATATGGTATCCTATTGTCCTTTGCTTTGATTAAATTAGTTAACTTCCTTAGCTGGTAGTCATTAATATAAAGGTTCTTAATCTTTTATTTTATGAAGTTTGAGAAATGATATAGATTTCCTTATGACTTGGCTGAGAGAGTATTAATGAAAGTACTTTTAATAGTGAATTTCCCTCCTTCCTTCTCTTTCTTATTAAGATAAAGATTCATTGCTTTTACTAAATAAATTTTAAAAAGAAAACATCTATTATTGATTTAAAACAAAAAAAAAAGATGCTCCAAATATTTTGTGTTCAAACATTTCTCCTTACAAAGATGCTTGGGAAGAATTTAGGGCTAAATAAATGCTGCCTCAAACCAAGCAAGATAAAACATAAATCATTGCATTCAACCCGCTAACAAGTCTATCTGCTTTCTGAAATGACTGGGAGATGAAAGCAAGGAGCCTCATTTAAGAAGGCCCAGCGGATCCGTTCTGCATTTATATAGCTGTTATCAAAAGCAATTCATTTGGAGATCAAATAGACTGACAGATAGGACAAGCAGGGGATCACCACTGCCTTCAGGCAGCCCAAAGCCAGGACTGCTTCTCAGTGCCTGTGCTGATATTGGGTCTAGTCAGTGCTATGTCTATTACGCTTCCCTGCTCTGCCAGCTGTACACGAGCATGGTCCCCTGGCATCCTTTCCCAGTCAAGCAACCTTGAGCACAGCAGTATTCAGAACATGGTTCCACCAAGTGGGCTGTATGAACCAAACTTGCCTCCTTGGGATTGAGTGAGCAGACCTTGTTGATATCACCTCTGGATAGTGGTGACGACAAAGAGGAAATTAGAGACTTGTCGAAAGGCCACGGGCATCTCTCCGGGACTGGTGTATTGTCATTCTCCGTCCTTTGCAGACTCCTCAGGTCTCTGCAGGTTTTCCATCTACTGAGCATGGGCACTGGAGAGCAGCAGGTGGGTTTGAAATAAGTCTGTGCCGGTGAGTGTTTCCAGAGATGCTTTCAGGGAGATGAGTTCAACAGAGCAGAGGTAAGGTGCTTCAGTCCTCATGGAAACAGTACTTACTGGGTTTTTTTTTAAAATCTCATGAAAGGATAATACCAAGTTTCAGAAATCCAGTAAATACATTTATGTTTTAAAAAAAATTGTTTAATGTTAAATTATGTATATGTGTCTGAGTCTGTCTGTATGTGGCTACATACACATGAATACAGAGAACATGTATTTACTTTAAAGTCACTCATTCAACCTCCATGTCCACTCTCAGATTAAACCACTATCGGGCAGACAGCAAAAGTAACCTCTGCTTTCTTTCCCAGATTTGGCCAAAACCGCGCACAACGGTGATGCATTAGTTTCTTTCCTATCACTGTAATTGAGCATCATGACCAAGGAAAGGAGAAAGTTTACTTGGCCTTACTGTTCCAGAGAAATAGTCCAGAATGATGAAGAAGGTATGGCAGCAGGAGCCGGAGTGGAAGATGCTAGTGGGGTAAGACTATAAATCTTCAAAGTCCACCCACAGTGATTACTTCCCCCAGCAAGCTGAACCACATCAGCAAACAAGGCCACCAGCCAGGGACCAAATGTTCAATACCGGAGCTTTTGGGAAATAGTCTTACTTCTCCTTCAAACCACCACAGCTGACCCACCTGGAAAGGGAAGCTTAATGCCCTAGGTTAGGTTGGTCTGTGGGTATGCCTTTGGGGACAGTCTTGACTATTGATTGGTGGGGAAGGGCAGCCCACTGTGGTGGCGCCATTCTGTAGTCCAGGACCGCACAGGGGAGGAGAAAGCCAGCTGAGAGCAAGTGGGCAAACAAGGATCCGCACACGTGTTCCCTCTCTGGTCTTGGCTCTAGGGGTGATATTTTAAGTTCTTGTTTTGCCCTCCCTACAATAGTGTAATCTGAAGAAGAATAGTAAGACAAATAAACAATTTCTTTCATAAGTAATGTTCTGCCAGCTCTCTGTCACAACCACCAAACTGAAACCAGAGCATGTTCTTAGTCCTATTCTCTTTGTCTCGCCTCCCTTTCTTCCTCCTAAAACAAGGACTCTGCCACTATGAGGATAGAGATACAGTCTTGAGTCAGAGGAGCGGTAATTACTTACAAGTATTTCAGGATTTTTAACTTATCAAAGTATAAGTTAATCAAATTTTAAGGTGACCAGTTCTGGCTGGTTGGTCTGGGACTTTCAGGCATTTCCTAGTTTTCGTTGTGAAAAATCCATATCTGGAGAAATCCCTCTCTCTTAGAGAAAGCTGAGAAGATACCACAAGCACAAATGTACTCAGTTAAAAAATGTTACCATCAATGTAAAACAACCATATTAATATAAGTTAAAGCAGAATTATAGTTCCTGTTCTATTTCTGTGAAAAGACTCTATGACTAGGGAGCTTTAAAGGAGAAAACATTTAATTGGGGGCTTGTTTTCAGAGAGTCATTACATTATCACCATGGTTGCGTTGCAGCAGGTAGGTAGGCTTGACACTCAGACACTGGATGAGAGTTTACTTCTGTTCCACAAGCAGAAGACAGAGACATTTGGGGATTGGGCTTTGGAAACCTGAGAGCCCACCTCAGTGAGACACCTCTTTCAAAAAAGGCCACACCTCATAATCGTTCCTAAATAGTCCACCAACTGAGAGCCAAACTTTCAAATATATGAATCAATATAGGCCATTCTCATTCATACTACCAGAGGCAGTGATTTTTTTGCCTACTCCTTGCCCCACTCCCACACAAAAAGGCAAAGCAGACAAATATGATTATAAACACTAAAAAGTTTCTGTACAGCAGAGTGAAGAGATCACTTGCGAACTTAAATAATTCAAAATTATTCATCTAAGAGTGGACTACTACAAGGAACTTAGAAAACTTGATTGCAAAATAAGATGATACTTTAGTTAAAATTTAATAGCTTTTCAAAAACATATATACAAATGGGTTGTGTTACAGATATATTGCAACCACTGATCCCAAGGCTGAGGGGAAAAATCACAGAAGAGGTTACAAAAGAATTATCGGACCCAGACAACCAGAATACCTGCTATTAGAGAGTTTCCCCTGGACATGATAGAAAAACATGTGCCCATGAATGCTCAGCAATATGGTTGCCTGAACAAGATTGACATTAATGATAGTATCAGTTGACATGCCAATGTGGAAAGAGAAACTTCCACCTGGTCCTATCCCTAGATGATGAGATGCAGATAGTCAATGGCTGCTAGAAAAAGATAGTTTCTTCTAGGGACGAGCTCCCTCAATGATTGTCCACTCCCGGGCAGTCAGCTCATGACACATGTACATACCATACTAGCAATGCTAAATGGATTCAGTAGGTTGTAAATTCATACACGTATAGAAGTATAATATAATTAAAGGAGTAAATTATGACTTTGAGAGGAAGGCAACGTGGAAAGAGTGAAGGGAGAAGTAGAAACAAGAGAAATGGAGATGCTGTGATCATATGTGAAGTTCTCAATATAAAATTTTGAAGAGCAACTATTCAAATGGATATCTAGTGTGTGAAAAAGTTACTTGATGTAGCAAATCACCAAAATGTTGAAAACCATAACTATAACAAGGTATTTAGCTGAAATTAGAATGTCACCAAAGTGGTAAATAAATGGCAAATGCTGGGAGAGATACACAAAATGGAGAACTCCCAGACGCTGTTGGTGTAGATGGCAACTCCTACCCTAGTACAGAAAGCAGTGCGTGAATTCCAAATAAATAAAAATAAAAACTGCCACCAAAAGCAAAACCTAGAGTTGCCATATGGTTTGGTATCCATAGGAAATGACGTCTGCACAGAAGAAAAAAATTAGTTCTCTCAGGTTTTCTGCAGCAGTATTCACAAAAGGAAAGTCAGAGCATCAGTTCAACGTGCCAGTCAACAAAGTGATGGATAAAGAAAATGTTATATGCACAATGGGATATTTTTTCAGCCATGTACACAATACCTTGATATGTTTGGCAACATAAGTGGCCCCAGGGGGAGACTAAATGCAAATGCCAGGCATATAAAGAAAGATGTCATATATTATCATTCATAGACGGAAACTAAAATAGTTCACTTTACAGAGATAGAGCAGAAGGTGTCGTGACAAGCCAGGAAGGAGAGGGGAAAAAGGAAGAGAGAAGTTCTGATACTGAACACCAAACGAAGCTACCTGCAAGGAATGTGTTAAAGTTCTTCAGTTATCACACTGAGTGTAGGTCACACTAAGTGACTATGTACTTATAAAGAGCTAGAAGAAAGCCAAACAGGAGGCACACACCTGGAACCTCAGCCCTTAGGAAGAAGTGGAGGCTGTGTAGGATCAGGATTTCAAGCCCGCTCTGGCAAAACAAGACTCTGTCTCAACAAAAACAGACAAATAAAAATAGTTGAAAGAGACTACTTCTAATTTTCTCAACATGAAGAAATTATAAATGTCAGAGCAAAATGCTAATCACTCCAATTTAACCATCACCGCCCATACACATATATACACGTATACAGTTAGTAGGTGCCAACTTAAGATCAATCAATCAATAAAAGAGAAATCATTCAGGCAATGAGGTAAGGTCTTTTAATGGTCCAACCAACACACTGAAAGAAAATCTGCTGAAATTTTCTCATGTAGGTGTCACATAATTTGATGGTTAAAGTTCCTATTAGTAACCTAATTCTAACTTGATATAATTGTCATACAAAAGTTTTCCCTGGGAAGCAAGATGACGAAAGGAACGTCATCATTCGGAAAGCGTCGCAACAAGACGCACACATTGTGCCGCCGCTGTGGCTCTAAGGCCTACCACCTTCAGAAGTCTACCTGTGGCAAATGCGGCTACCCTGCCAAGCGCAAGAGAAAGTATAACTGGAGTGCCAAGGCTAAGAGACGAAACACAACCGGGACTGGGCAGATGAGGCAACTAAAAATTGTCTACCGAAGATTCAGGCATGGATTCCGTGAAGGGACAACCCCTAAACCCAAGAGGGCAGCTGTTGCAGCATCCAGTTCATCTTGAGGATTTCGATCTGTCATAAAATAAATGTTCTGGTTTCCAAAATTAAAAAAAAAAGTTTTCACTGTTTAATATTCCAGCACACTGCAAAACAATATTGTTTTTCTTGTATTAAAAAATGGAGGTTGTCCCTGCCTCACTCGTCAACACCTGCCGCAGTCAGGAGAGCGGACCCTGCCCCTCAGCTTTGCAGCACTCAGGAGAGTGAGCCCTGCACCTTGCCTGGACAACAAAATAGAGCTGCTCCTGGTGTCGTGGATGTGGGCGAGCTGCTCTGTGAGGGCCTGAGAGCAAGAGAACTGGGCCCACCCATTGTGGCTTGTTGTATTCTGTGAGCTAGCTGGAGCAATGCTGCCCTGGTGGTGAGAATGAGGGAGAGTGGGCTGACAAACCTAGCTACCACCCAGGCCCAGAACCAGACCTATGAGTTAGCCAACCCCCAACATCCATCCCATCCATGATCTGCTGGAGCACTTGAAGTGGCTGGTCTTGCAGGACCTCCATGACACAGGGCAACAACAGGGTATCTAAGAGACGTTCCAGTGAGGACTCAGTGTCAATAATGTAAAAGAAGCCAGGGGCCTCAAACCAGACCAATGACTCATTGCAATGACCACTTGCAAGTAAAAATGTTTGGACTAAGCTGGGCTGTGGTAGTGCACGCCTTTAATCCCAACACTCGGGAAGCTGAGGCAGGCAGATCTCTGTGAGTTCGAGACCAGCCTGGTCTACAAGAGCTAGTTCCAGGACAGTCTCCAAAGATACAGAGAAACCCTGTCTTGAAAAACCAAAAAGGAAAAAAAATGTATGGACGAAAGGGTACACTGTGTGACTCACTGTGTCACACTACTGCTTCCTTAACAAGATTGTTTTCTTTTAAATTTTCTTTCTTTTCTTTTATATTTAGGGGGAGAAGTTGCAAGGGCAAAGGGTAAACACAAATGGATGAGGAAATGAATGGAATCAGAATGGCTTGATGTGAGAGCCACAAACAATCAATAAAAAGCTTAAAAACAACCATTGTGTAGTAAAATACATTTAAATGATTTTTAAAAATTTTTTCTTCATACTGTATTTATAGCATTTATTGAAATTAAGTAGATGATGGATGACATTATTTTAAACTGCATTGGTGTTTTAATTATTGAAAAAAAATGCTTTTCATCAAAAGTGCAATAGGTATGCTTTTTGTTTTTTAAGTAAATCTCATATATATATATATATATATATATATATATATATCCCCAAGTTAAGAATTATTTTATACCCAGACATCACCTGTCAAAACCACATAGCATTGTCAGTCATTGTACATACATTCATATCCCAAATGAAGCATCTATGTTTCTAACACCATTGGAAGGTAATGCATCAGAATTAAGATCTTTATTATCTCAAAGAGAAGGCAGCCTGAAGATAAATGTTCCAATGGTCCTAGCTTCACAGCATTGTGCTGTTTATTCTCCAGATATGTACCGCTTCATGGCTAAGGAAGACTGCACATGACAGCTAAAGACAGTCTCGTTTCCCCTGGCCCTTCCTTCTGTCCTTTGCCCCTCAAACCTCGCCTTTTCTCTTTTTTCAGTTCCTTCTTTAAATGTTTGTTTTGGAGATAGAGCTTTTCACTGGGATTAATGCAGGGTTTGCATTTAAAATTTTCATTTACTAAACAGCAAAATATTTTACTAGAAGGGAACAGTATTAAGGAGAAATGATTTTCCCATCTGCCCCGGGGCCTGGCATAGACAGGATTTGATTTGCTATGTTCGGCTGGAATCTGGATTGATACACAGAGATGAGAGGAGGTGTTTAATAAAATTTACATTTCATTTTCTCACTTGACACCAGTCTCCTGTCACTCACGAAACAGATGGAAGTGCTGCAAATAACTTTTGTCAGAATCTAGTTGGGGGAACAGAATGAAATGAGAAGCCAGAATAGACGAAAGAAAAATTGCAATGCTTTTCTTCTTGTGATTTCAGTCATGGAAACAAAACCCCGAGTCTTGAGATCTGATACTAGGTCCTTTTCACACTAAAGGAAGCTAGGTGAAGCCTCTGGAAGCATACATGAACCCGTTGTACTCAGGAAGGGAACCTGTGAATTGAACTGGGAGTTTAAGCATCTAGAGGAAGAAAGAGACCACTTACTTGTTTCCCGGCCATCCAGACCTGAATAATAACACAGAAACCATATTAATTGCAACACTGCTTGGCCTATTAACTCAGGCTTCTTATTAACTAACTCTTACATATTAACACATTTCTATTATTTTATATTTTACAACTAGGCTTGTGGCTTACTGGTACGATTCTGGCAGGCAGGCATCTTTCTCCTTCAGTGGCTACATGGCATCTCCCTGACTCTGCCTTCTTTTCTCCTCTGCCTCAGCTTGGACTTCCTGCCTTGATCTATTCTGTGCTGACGTAGGCCCAAAGCAGTTTCTTTATTAAGCAATGGTAATAAAACATATTTATAGCATAAAGAGAGGAATCACACTTAATTTAGCCGTGCTTTCAGAATCTGAAATACAGCAACAGGACAGATGGATCAGTGTTTTAGAGCCCTTGATGTTCTTCCAGATGACCTGTGTTCAGTTCACATCCTAACCTTGTCAGGTATGTATTTCCAGCTCTAGGAGACCCAAAACCTCTAGCCTTCAGGGGCACTATCACTAATGTACACACACACACACACACACACTTGCATATCCATACATCATTAAAAACAATACAAATCTTAAAAGAATATCAACAGAGGACCAGAAAATGACTCATCAGCACAGATGATTGCTGTCAATCTTGACAACCTAAGTTCAATTCCAGGACTCGTGGTGGAAAGAGAGAGCCAACTCCTGAAACAAATTATTCTCTGACCTCCATGAGTGCTCCAAGGCATGCATGCACACACACCCTTGTACACATACATTCACATACATAAATAAAGATCATAAAATTAAATGCTTCATTGATGCAGATGATGAAACAGTCTTAATTTTTACTGACAGTTCTTCTAAGCTATCATTTTTGCCTCATTCCTAATCTAGTCAAACTGAATTTTCTGTCATCTGTCCAAGTACAAATTAAAGTCAAATCTACAACAACAGATTATAATTTCATATGCTCAAAGTAGTTATTAATTGTTCATTCAGCCTTTTATTTTCTATAGAAGCAATAATTTGTTGGGGAAGGATCTATAAAATGGCAATAAAGAACTATTGTAGTCATGTATATATTCCCCCATGTGAACTATCCTATGGTTGTTTAATTCTACTTCCTTTTGCACATATCACTTGAGTTTTCCTTCCTTAAGAGGCTCCCTCTCATATTAGAAATATGATCAGCCTTTCTTTGTAATTATCATTGCAGAGTATGCAAATGACTATAAATAACAGAGATAATTTAATTTATATAGAATTATCAAAAATATTTAAATGAGGTAAAGATTGCAAAAATATTTTATGCTTTGCCACATAGTTTTCATGAATGATAGCACTGATCTATGACAAACAACTCAGAAGATACAAATACCTTTACCTTTTTGGTGAAAGAAAAGTTCACTAGATGTAATTCAATGCACTCAAGTGCAATAAAAGTAATGGGTTATAACTGGGTATGAAATGGTATAAATGTCAACTCTAATCATAAAAGCAAAGTAAGCATAAGTATTTATCTAAAAAATTTAAATAGAAGGTCATGAAATAAAATTCCAATATTAAAGTTATTTTAAAAAGGAATAAAAATTGGTTGATACATTTGGTTGCTCTGCCCAGTAATAAATTATATGAGTGATACTGGATTGTAACAAGGGGGTAAAACTTTTTTCAAAATTTTTTTATTCATTTTATATACCAACCACAGGTTTCCCTTCCTGCCCTCATCCCACTCTCCAGAACCTCTACAAACCTCCCCATCCACTCCTCAGAAAGGATAAGCCCCCCCCCACCCCATGGGGAGTCAACAAAGTCTGGCAAATTCAAATGAGGCAAAACCAATCCTTCTCCTCCTCACTCAAGGCTGAGCAAGCCATTCCACCTTAGGGAATGGACTCCAAAAATCCAGCTCATGTACCAAGGATAGATCCTTGTCCCACTGCCAGGAGCCTCTCAAACAGACCAAGCTATCCAACTGTCACCAACAGGCAGAGGGCCTAGTTTGGTCCATTCAGGCTCTGCAGCTGTCAGTCACAAGCTGATGAGTTCCCAGAAGCTTGATTCAGCTGTCTCTATAGAGTCTCCATCATGTTCTGGATTTCCCCGGCTCATATAATCTCTCTTCTGTCTCTTAAACTGGACTACAGAGCTCGGCCTGGCACGTGGCTGTGCATCTCTGCTTCTGCTTTCTTCAGTTACTGGATGAAGTCTCTATGATAACAATTAGGATATTCATCAATCTTATTATAGGAAAAGGTCAGTTCAGGAGCCCTCTTCACTATTGCTAGAACTCTTAGCTTGGGGCATCCTTAAAGATTCCTGGGAATTTTCCTAGCACCAGGTTTCTCTCTAACCCTATAATGACTCCCTGTATCAAGATATCTCTTTCATTGCTCTTCCACTCTGTCCCTCCCCCAACTAGTCCATCCTTTTCCCTCATGTTCTCATCTACCATCCTGTCGCCTCTATTGCCCCACCACCAAGTTTATGCAGATCTCATCTATTTCCCCTTCCCAGGGTAATCCATGCATCAAAGGTTAAAACTTTATTAAATGTGATGTATTCAGAATAGTATGATGCTATTTCAAACTTTCAAATTGTTAAATATATATATTATATATATATATATATATATTCATATATTTTATTTTTTAAAAAAGTTCAAACAGGTGTCTTGGTCAATTTAGATTGCCATAATACAATCCTATATTCTGAATGGCTTAAACAACATTTATTACTCATAGTTTTGGCGGCAGGTACTCACAAGACCAAGTTGTAAAAAAAATTAAAATACAGTCATTAGTGAGAGACCCCTTTCTAGTTTGAACATTGTCAGCTTTTTATTATGACCTCATTTAGCAGAGAGCTTGACAAAGAGGTGGGGGTGTGGTCAAAGCAGAGAGGGATTGGAAAAAAGAGCTATCACGTGTCTGTTTCTCTTTGTAAGAGTTTTAATCCCATTATGAAGTGCCCAGCCCCATTACCTAACCAAGCAATTCAATTCAGTCTTCACTTTCATAACTTTACACAATGGCCTGTCAGGGTTTTCTCTTGCCTGTACTTGAAACACCTTGACATCAGAAATTAGGATATCAATGTGCAAATCAGAAGAAAATAAAACATTCAGGTCACAATAGATTGACAGTCTGAAAGCCTGCATTAGTAGCCTTAACATTTTGTGTATCATTTTTCAGTACTTTGTTACAGCAGATTGAGGAAGAACATGCATTTTGACTCAGTTAAAAAATGATTCTTTGTCTTATTCCTTATTGAGAAAGCACATTGTCTTTGTTACTTTTCTGTTACTATGCAAAAATGCCATGACCAAGGCAACTTATTTACATTTAATGGTAGTTGGAATTTTCTTTAGGTCACCAACCACCTCCCAAATAAAGATGTGGAGAATTATTATTAATTATAAATGTTTGGCCCTACCTTAGGTTTGTCCCATTAGCTCTTTTAATTTAATCTCTTTCTATTCATCTACATTTTGCCTTGGGGCTTTTTACCTTTCTTTCATCCTGTATATCTTGTTTTCTTACTCCCTCCATGTCTGTCCCTCTGGACCCTGGCATCTCCCTGGAGTCTCCCCAATGTCACTTTTTCTTTCTTTTCCAAGCCTAAATTCCTTCTCCTACTTATGTTCCCTGCCCAGAAGTTCTGCCTATACCTCCTCTGTCATTATTGGCTGTCCAAGTTTTTATTAGGCTAGGCAGGTACCTTAGGAAGACAAACACATCTTTACATAATTAAACAAATGCAACACACCTTCATATAGTTAAACAAATCTAGCATATCTTTACATAAACAAATATTTCACAACATAAACAAATGCAACACATCTTTGCATAGTTTAACAGATATTCTGCAACATTTAATATGTAACATGACTTCAGATACTTAATGTATCTGATAGCAGGGTAAAGGCATGATGGCAGGAACAGCTGTGAGCTCACACCGTTATCCACAACCAGGAAGCAATGAGGAAATACTGGAAATCGTGGGAGAGTCTTTTGAGACCTCAAAGCTCATGCCCAGTGACACACCTCCTCCAACAAAGCCACACTTCTGAATTCTTCCCAAGCAGTCAGACCAACTAGGGCCTAAGTATTCAAACACATGAGCATGTGGGGAAGGTGTTCTCATTCAAACCACCACATTACTACCCAGCCGCTATAGATTCATGACCATATCATAGTGTAAATGGCATTGAGTCCAAGGTCAAAAGTCCCCATAGTTTTTTCATCTCCATAAGTGTTTAAAAGTCTCGAGTTTCTTCAGAGACTCAAGGCAATCTCTTAGCCATAAACCCCAACAGAATCAAAATCAAATTACATATTTCAAGCATAAAAAAGGCAGAGTATATGTATTACCAATGCATTTCAAAAGGGAGGAATAGTATCATGATAAGAAACTACTGGAACAAAACAGGATAGAAACTCAGCAGGGCAAAATCCAAACTCTGAAAGTAATGCCTGATGTCAAAGGGCTTAGATGTTTCTTTCCTTCCCACTTGGCTGCCTGTGGGAAGAGGCACTTGTCTCTTTTGAGCTGATTCTGTTATGACTCTGTCATAAGCCCCACCTCCAGAGACCATCAAGAGTCCTGAGTTTGAATATAAAAGCAAAGAGTCTTTATTGCAAGCTCGAATCTCCATCCATTCTAACACAGCAGTTAGATCAGGGAACCCTGAACTTAGTTGAGGTATGGTTTTAAGGAGCAAAGGGGGGGAGGGGTTTAGGGGAATTGCAGATTCAGATCGGGGTTGAACTCCTAATTGGGCAGGAGTGAGGTAACAGAAGTTTTGTTGAACAGGGATTGGTACTGGTGTTACTGCAAGGAAATTGGCAACCTACATACAAGTTAGGTGTAGCCTGTTATGGCTGTTGTGATGTTAAATTAGGCTGCTTGTTTGCAGCTCTGCTTGGCAGATAACTCACATCTATGACATGCATGGCTATAACATCTTGGGATGTCCAAAGTAACTACGCCTTCATTTTCACAACCTTACATAACGGCCTCTCGGGGCTGCCACACAAGGGCTGTGCTGCTGCACACATGACATCAGCTGAACTCATTAACCTTAGAGGAAGATTCTATGAGCTCTTTAATCATGCATCCTTTATGAATCAAAAGTCTGAACTCTCCAGACAACACTGCCAAGTTTGACTGCCCACTTGGGATCAAGCCACGGCTTCTTGAAACACATTTTTCCACAGCCTTAGTTTGTTGTTCCTTTTAAAAAACTTTTTAGAGACAGGGTTTCTCTGTATAGCCTTGGCTGTCGTGGAACTTGCTTTGTAGACCAGGCTGGCCTCAAACTCAGAGATCCACCTGCCTCTGCCTCCCAAATGCTGGGATTAAAAGAGTGCACCACAATCGGCTTCATTGTTGTTTTTTAGGAAGAGCAAATTCCTTAAGTCTCTTTTAAGTTTGAAGTTTGCCTGGGTGAGTCTAGTCCTGGAGAAGTCCCTCCTTTTCTTTCACTGAAGATCCAACCCTGGCTTAATCTCCTTGGTGCCAACATTTAATATCCTGGTGCTCCTTTTCTTTTCAGACTGTATATTTTGTGTTTCTTTTTTCTCAATTTGCTCTTTTTCATTGTAGAATAGCATAAAAACGGTCACTAATAACTACATGACACCGTCAATGCTAGGCAGCCTGGTAGTCTCCTCTACCAAAGAATTTACTTTTAAATTTATCCTTAGATAAATTTGTAGGACAAGGGATGAAGGTAGCCACATTTTAAATGAGAATATTACAATAATGACCTCTCACCCAGCTGTTGTTAAGGGTCTATCTTTACTTTGAAACCTCTTGAGCTCCATAGTCCACATGGCTCTCACTGCAATTGTCTTCCAGTCTCTATTAGGATGACCCATTAGACTCTTCTTACAGTGTTCAACCACTTTTCTAGTCTAAAGTCCCAAAGTCTCCCACATTCCTCCAAACATAACAAGGTCAGGATCTTAACAGCAATAATCCACTAGGTACCAATGTTCACTTCTGTCTTAGTTACTTTTTTTATTTTTCTCTGAGAAAAAAAAATCAATGACCAAGGTAACTTGTTTGTAAAAGAAAGTATTTAATTGGTATTACAGTTTCAGGGGATTAGAGTCCATGGTGGCAGAGTGAAGGTATGAAAGCAGAAAAAGGTGAGAGCTCATATCTTGATCACAGGATGGAGGCCCATGGACTATAGCTTCTTATTTGCTAACTCTTATATATTAATTTAACCTATTTCTATTAATCTGTGTATGCCCACGTGGCTGTGGCTTACCGGCTAAAGTTCTGGCATCTATCTCCAGCAGGGCTACATAGATTCTCCCTGACTCTGCCTTTCTTTCTCCCAGCATTCAATTTAGTTTTCCCTGCCTACCTCTATTCCATGTGCAGGCCCAAAACAGTTTCTTTATTAACCAATGGTATTCACAGTATACAGGGGAATCCCACAATACCTCCCCTTTTCTGTTATATTGATTCAAATTTGAGATTAATTTTGTTACAGCATATTGTACATACATTTCTACTCTTGTTCAAGATATTGTACCTGTATAATGCATTTAATGTTGTAATGAAAATTTATAGTCTTGGAAAATTAGGGTAATAAGAAGGAAATGCAGGTTAGTGGTTAATCATTTAATATAATTAAATTTGTAGTCACATTAATTATGTTTTCAAGGTCAAACAAAGATATATTTTACATAGATCATATTCAAACACTTCAGAGATCTCCAGAATATGGCATATAAGATGCTTAATAGTATAGGTTCTTTCTTTATGACAATGAGACACATTTGGTACTACCAGCACCAATCTACTTCAGAGAAAATGATGGATATCAAAGAAACTCCACATGGAGCTTATTTTCTTTGTGGCAAAAGGAAGCCAACAAGCAAGAACGTGCCCTCGTGTTGACTACTGACAGTATGCTGACCTAATCGGATAAGCAAGACTCAAAGAAAGTGACTGCCAAACAGTGTCAAGACAAGGAGAGACAGTCCTTAAGGATATCATGTTTCACAGAAAAGTCTGTCAGATGTGCTAGGCCTATAGGTCAAAGATGGATACTTCAACATTGCAGAGGAACCAGGCAGCCAGCTGGTTTTTGTCATTTCTTACAATTTTTGAAAGATGTCATTTGTGGTCACTACAAGAGTAGTCTCCATTCTGCAAATGTGTCAAGTGATGTATTAATGAACTTATAGGATAACAAAAAACAAGAAATAATAAAAATTTTCCTTTTTCCTCTTCTTTTTTGTTTTACCTTTAGGGTAAGATTTTCTTAATATGTTGGATTAGTATACAGACAAACTAGTATATGGGGAGAGAGTGATATTTTTAGAAAGAGGAGATAGTTGAAGTTGCTAAATTGTTGGGAATAGAAAAAAAATTCATGTGGGGGATAGGAGTTGATGCTACTACTGCATCTATAACTCCAAATATGTAATACCTCTAGAGCTGTCCAGACACACTCACAATATTTATTTACCTAATTTTTAAAAAAAAATCTAGAGTATTTCATTTCTGAAACCATACCCATTGTTTACAAACTAAAGCATGTAATATTGTATGTCTATATCTTAAGAGTCTCCATATAGGGAGCTTCTAACACATGTCATCCATCTCAAAGTTATAGCAAGTGGTATTGGTTTAGAATTAAGGTTTTATGACTTTATATAGGGAAACACACAGTTTGCTGCTAACCTGAGATGAATAGTCAATCTATGTGGCAAGCATGTCTAAGTAGTATGAGCATATCTTGGGTTCACGCTAAACATAAAAAGAGTCTTGCCTCCCCATTGTTTCTTTCATATGAGTGAATGTTTTTATTGTCTGAATTTTACTGGGAAAAAATATTGCACATTGTTTAATTTGACTTTTTAGTATATTGGTAGCACATGAATTGAATTGTTTTCTATGTTAAGCATACTAATCTACAAGAAGGATGAATCATGGATTTAGACTTTGGGATTTGCCTTTGACCCCAAAGGAGGTTTGACAGTTGCCTATTTTTCATCTACAGAATAGATAGAAGATAAAATTGTCACACATTTTCTAAGATCAATTTGACTCTGTTCTTTTGTTACAGCTACTAATTTTGAAGTAAAAAACAGGGTGATGATGATAAGATCTTTTTTGAGATGAAAATAAGAGGTGACATAGACACAATCAATCCTTTGGGTTTTAATAAAACTAAGAAAGTCCTAATGTATTAAAGAATTCTTTCTCATACAAAAGACCATCATGCTAGGAAAAATCCACTCTTTTTTAGAATTACTCAGAAAGGCCAGGTGGTGGTGGCGCACGCCTTTAATCCCAGCACTAAGGAGGCAGAAGCAGGTGGATCTTTGTGAGTTCGAGGCCTGCCTGGTCTACAGGAGCTAGTTCCAGGACAGGCTCCAAAGATACAGAGAAACCCTGTCTTGAAAAACCAGAAAGAAAAAAAAAAAGTAAAGAATTGCTCAGAAAGAATAGATTCCCAATTATTGTCAGTAACTTATATAAAACTTACACTTGACTACATAAATATTTTGTTTGTCTTTTTATTATTATTATATTACTTTAAAAAACACCAATCCAAATTCCCACTCCCACCCTTCCTCCCAATCCCTCCACACACCCTCACACCCCTCCTCCTTCAATCCTAAGAGATGGCAAGGCATCCTGCCTTGTGGAAGGTCCAAAGCCCTCCCTACTACATCTAGGTTAAGCAAAGTTTACATTCAAAGACCCAAAAATCCAGTACATGCAGTAGAGACAAAGCCCAGTGCCACTATTAGTGGCCCCTCAGTCTGCCCCAAGTGTTAACCACATTCAGAGCGACTAGTTTGATCCCATGTTCATTTACTCTCAGTCCAGCTGGAGTTGGTGAGCTCCCATTAGCTGAGGCAAACTGTCTCAGTGGGTGAACCCTTCACGGTCTTGACCTTCTTGCTCATATTCTCACTCCTTCCACTCTTCAACTTGGGAACCTTGGGACCTCAGTCCAGTGTTCCGATGTGGTTCTCTGCCTCCGTTTCCATCTGTTATTGGATGAAGGTTCTATGGTGATATTTAAGATAATCATCAGTCTGACTACAGGGCAAGGCCGGTTCAGGCACCCTCTCTTCTATCGCTTAGGATGTTACCTGGGGTCATCCTTGTGGATTCCTGGGAATTTTTCTAGAGCCAGGTTTCTTGCTAACCCCATAATGGCTCCCTCAATCAAGATATCTCTTTCCTTGCTCTCATATCTGTCCTTCCCCTATCTTGACTATTCCATTCCCTCAAGTGCTCTTCAACCCTCCTCTTCTGCCCTTCCTTCTTTCCCCCACCCCCATGCTCCCAATTTTGTCAGGTGATCTTGTTTGTTTTTAATTCCCAGGTGGGTCTATTTTTGTTTTTCTTTGGGTTGGCCTTATTACTTAGCTTCTCTAGGATCATGAACTATAGGCTCAATGCCCTTTGTTTGTTTTTTAAAACTACATTTTTGAAACTTCCTCTCTTTGCTATGTCTGTAATTGGTCACAATGCTGTGATGAAGATTAAGATAAACTTTTCCATTCAGTTCAAATTCTTTCTGTTTCTTGCATTTCTAAAACTGACACCAAAACCAGTTTGAATTTAGAAAACAAATGATGGAATAAGTGCACAAATTTTAAATGACAGAATCAATTAAAAGTCTTTAATGTCATGGGCATACATAGTTTGAAAGAAATTTAGTTGAATAATAATTGCATGAGGCTTGCAATGCTTCTTCATTTTGTTTTTGTTGTTGAAAGCATTTTGTCCTCATTTAATGTACAGCAATTCTATACACTTGGAATTCCACTGCTAGATGGGAAGCAATGGTTCAATTGAGTTACCATTGGAAAAGATAAAGCCTGAGAGAGCTCAAGGTATCTTTGTTTTTGGCAGCTTTGCAAGCAGTAATATGGACAAGAATTCTTTGCTATCTACCTTTGATTCAGCTGGCTCAGTCTCTTCTCTAGGAACAGCATCTGTCAATCTAATCCTCGTTGAACACAATGCAAAAAGTTTGAAAAAATGGGCCAAACTATACTGGCTTGCCTTTCCACTTTACTATGCAAAAACATTTATGAATTTTTTCATATTTTTTCAAATTTTAATTTGTATTATTTATTGGGTACAAAATAGCTCAGTAAAGCAAAGTGGCATTCATATCACCCCACATGTTTATCAGCTTTTTATGATGAGCATCTCTTAAAACACACTCTCAAATATTTTTAAATCCCCAGAGCTTTAGTACAACAATCTCTTAAGAGGATGGGCACATCATATTAGAAATGAGTAACAAAAATAAGTTCTCTGAAATGAAAGATGAAAAGGATGTTTAACTCACTGCTTATTTTGTTAATCAGAGTAGCTGAGAAATATTTACCTCATCAATGTTACAGTTTAGTGATGGATTACGGTAAACTGTGTGTAATAGGTTATTCTAAGCTATTAATTCTTAGCTTCATTTTATGCTCCCAGCATTTGCTCCATCCTCTTCTTTTTAAGCAGTATGAAAGAGAGCTAGCTCAAAACCTATCATCTCACACCTCATAGGGTATGGATGAGGAGATAGATTAGAAAAGGGAGAATATATAAGAGTCTTGGTAGTTGATTGAGAAGGGTAATGTATGACAAAGAGTCATGGTTGTTTAGATTACTGTTACAGTATGAAGGGTTTTGAACCTTTGTGAAGATCATTAGCTCTTCAGAATTCAAGGTGTGTACAAGAGTTTGTGAAGGCTAATGGTTTCATAGATCAAGAAGTTAGCAAAGGAAATATAATGAAGTAGTTATTACAAAAATGGATTAAATGGGAGGATTGCTACACAGGAGTAATTCAAAGTTCCTGAAGTTATTTTGTTACTAAGACACCTTTGTTGTCCCCCCAAAATATATCTGTAAAAATTTATCCTGAGGCAGCTAGGTTATGTCCCAAGAATAAGTTTTTATAGTCTAGATTGTCTCATGCTGTTCCCAGCATACAAACAAACTGTATTTAAGTCTCCCTGAGAGCATCACATTCACCCCCCTCAGCATTCAGTACAGCGCCACAAAGAAGGGAAGCTGCCTCAGAACAGAGTAGTTCTAGACACTGGGAGTTTCATGACACGCTTCAAGAATCTTTAATGAGAAAGAGACTGAGATGGCTCTAGCCAACTCGTGGTGGGAAGAGATATAGTTTCCAGTTGATGGCTGCTTTCCACCCATGCTTCCTATGGATTCTAGTTCTCAGCTGCCATTATTGAAGCCTTAGCAATATAGGACAGTATTTCTTGCTTATGTTATATCTCAACTGCAGGAGAGCCCCTCAGATACTGGGAAATCCTGGCTTATATTCAGGGGAATATCTTAAAGTATCATTTTGTGGAAATTCTCCTCACTTCTGCAAACTTTGTTTCATATTCTCAGGTCATAAGGGCCCCTGGGAACCAGACAAAAGTCATAATCAGTACATTTAATTATTATTTAGCTTGAGTAGAAATGAATGCTGTGCAAATATATGCATGTGGTTAAAATAATTCACTCTTCCTTTTTTAAAGCACAGGTTCACCTTTTGTTTCTCTTAGCACAGCTTCAAGAGACTACACCTAATGAAATCTCTCTTATTCTCTTGGGAAGCCCTTACACATGCCTTTGATAAAAATATCAGTTCTCTGATAATCAAGTAAGTTTTAATCAATCAATTTTAACTTTGGAGGATTATCTTTTGTCTGCCAAGAGAATTTTCTTTTAGTTGTAAATTTGATCCAACCAATAAGAGAAATGTAAAATGTAACTACAATACATCAAGAAAAATTTTCATAAATTTAGTATGTTTGCTTCTTTATTAATCGAAATCCCAACAAAGCCCATGTGATCCACAGTCTTTCCAGTAAAAATACTCATGACATACAAATGATATCTATGATGAAGAAATCTCCCAATAATGAATAAATTTAAGCAATGAAATAAAATCTAAAAATAACTGTCATGAAGTTGACCCTTCTTGGAGACTAAGCTTTGTTATAGTAAGGAACAAGCTGCCTCTTGAATGTTCTCAAACACCGTAGACACAACTGCAACTCCCTAAACCCAATCCAAGTCTTCTGCAAGACAACCCCGAAGCATTTTGGGTGTCCACTGCAATAGAATCTTAAATCACAGTTCCTAATAGTGAAGTTTAGTATATCACAGGTATAAAGTTGGCTGCATTACAACAAGTCTGAACTCATGAAAATATCAGCAAGTGTTTGCGAACCTGTTATTTGTTGGAATTGGGTAGGATCAATGATAGGTACAAGAGACATAATCGGTTACAGCCTCAGTCTACAAGCCCTTATCTGACTGTCTTCCGTATTAAAGACAAAAGATTGAGAGTCCATATTCTCCCTTAGATGTCCTACCAAATCAGGCCGCTCTTCCCCCATTTACCATGTAGAAATAATTTTGAACATTTTCCCTGCTCATACAAACACCCACAGTGTTCCACGCTCACAGCTGTTGCTGTATAGCTTCTGGTGGTGCTGTGTGGAGGCAGACAGCCTCAGAGGGAACACAAGTACCCTCCTCTGGGGAAAGTCCCATGCAGTTGCTCCCTTTGTTCTGCTGGCTAGACTCCTGACCCTGCTGCCTCTCTTGCCTGAGGTCTGGGCTTAACAGAAGCAGCTGATTGTGGCCTGCCAGCTGGTATCTGAGCAACTGCTTTTGGGCTTCCTTCCAATTCCCAGGCTCCTGCAGGGTCAGCTGCTGAGCAAGAGATCCTGGAACACAGGTGAGCCCCTGGGATGTGATTCTGGGAATCCTCGGGGCAGGTGTAGAGGCTCCTTCCTCTGGGACAGCACGACGACTAACGTTCCTTTTGGACACTCCATCCATTGACTGTTGGGGAAACTGGTTCTGCCTTCCCTGCATAACCTTCATCCTCATATCTATAAAAAGAAACATAAGGGAAGAATGGATTTCGTTTTCAATCAGATTACATGGCTTTCACGAGTTATATATTTGACCATTATAGCAGCATAGTCAAAGAATAAAATATTGAATGGCATCTATTTACCAATTTCCAAATAAATTTAGAGATATTTTTTCATAAAAAGTAATATGCCTCATACTCAGTTTGTAATTGATATTAGCCATGTAACAAAAATGCAATTATATCATTCTCAGGAAAAAAAATCACTCATATAATGCTATTAAGTTACAAGTATTTTTAATTGTAAGCATGGGTCAGATGGGAAATCTATATCACAGTCAAGGCTAAGGTCAACCAACACGGGTATTAAAGGAACTGAATTTTAAAAAAAACAGTAATTTTTCCCCAAAATTTTTAATAATGTAAAATAACACATATTTGCAATGATAAAAAATCGATGTATGTTCCACACTAGAGTCACATATAATTGTGTCCTTAAAACATCTTTCTGGAGTATGGGGTCCTATGATCTCTGCTTTAGTTGTAAAGGAATCAAGACACAAGTTAAGTAACTTTCTGAGACAACAAATAAAGCAGGAACAGACCTTATATAAAAAACTCAGTTATTTGTCTGCACAGTGTCTGTGAAGCCAAGACTACACAAAACTGTGTAATGATTAGGACAACCACAGGGAATTAAGAAGCAAATATAATAGTGAAAACTAGAAGGTGTGCATTCACTATCCTCTTCTACTACCTGGCTGTGAGATGGTCATCCTACTACTTAGCATCTCCTGGCTCTAGTTGCATAACTTTATACTATCCTAATATGTATGGGACAATGTTGTGCATGCAAATGGCAACCTTTCATGTGTATTGTTATTTACAACAATGAGACATCTATCCAAATTCTTGGGAGGTAGTTAGTGCCCATTTATCTTGCATTTCCCCTCTAGTCCTTTACTCTTTGGCACTCAGTGCAGATGGCAATTGATTAACTGGTGCAGGACACAGTTGCAACCCACAGTTGCCTTGTTTTGTGTTAGGAGACAGCACATCTTTATTTTAACATAAGAAACAGGGCACAAAGCACTTCAGTTCAGTCTAACAGTGGATTGAAAAATGACATGAAGACATAAAAATGGAACAGTTCCTATGAATATGTGAGCGATGCTTTTTTATTCAGGGTGGAAAAATGAGAAGAAATCTTATAGCTTATATTATTTCCACAGTGCATAGATTAATATCTGAGAAGCACATGTTATTCATATCTTCTCTATCTCTTTCCATAATCTTGTTGCCTGCCATTTATCTTCCAGAGTTGCCTATCTATGGAATGATTTCCTTGCTGAGATCTACAGAACCTTTCTGGTCACTCTAGTTTTCCCACAAGGTATACAAATCCTTCCTGAAGTGTTTCTTTTTTTTTCATGGTGTCAATATTTTTTTTTTTAATTTTTTATT
>NW_026068106.1:1707648-1739290 GCF_014885135.2 Alexandromys fortis
AAAGTGTGGAATATATACACATTAGAGTCCTACGCAGCAGTAAAAAACAATGACTTCTCGAATTTTGCATGCAAATGGATGGAAATAGAAAATATCCTGAGTGAGGTAACCCAGACCCAAAAAGATGAACATGGGATGTACTCACTCATAATTGGTTTCTAGCCATAAATAAAGGTCACGGAGTCTATAATTGGTGATCCTAAAGAGGCTAAATAAGAAGGTGAACCCAAAGAAAAACATATAGTTATTCTCCTGGCTATGGGAAGTAGACAAAATTACTGGGCAAAAAATTGGGATCTTGGGGGTGGGGTGGGATGGTGGTAAGGGGAGATGGGGAGATAAAAATGAGAAGGGGAGGATGGGGGGAACATGGAGAAACCTGAAGTGTTTCTTGACAGTGCAACTACATTGGTTGTTCAATGCACACTGACTAGAGTGTCTATGTAGCTGTCTCTACTATTGTCCATCTTCACGTGTGTGGCAGCTCATTCCTCCTCTATGGTTTCTGAATGCCTTCAAGGGAGGAGCTGTTTCCTGTCATTGACTTTGCACAGTCCTCGTGTCCCCTCCTGTAGCCTTTACTGGACTCAATATCAAGTCCATGACTACTTTTCCCACCAGAAGCAAAAAGCAGTTTACCAGAATCAGCAAATAACCAGGGAACAAGCATAATAAATTGTCATATAGATGCAGACTTTAAAAGAAAACATGGGTTTTGAATTTTAATCCCTGAATAAAATCAATATCGTCATACCTGAGAAATTAAACACTACAAGTCACTTTTTTTCTCAGTCCCTTGAAGATGTTCTTAGTCTGGTTTTGAGAGACCTTCCTTGGAAATCCCATGACTTCTTGTTTTTCAAGTGTATTCGTGAAAGACTAATTCAAGACTAGCTTTCTTTTTGCAGATCCCTAAATATTTTTAAAATCTCCCATGAATTATGTACATGGCTGCTCCAATCAGCAACACACCTGACAGAAGCCCCAGCTGAAATGAAAGTCCACAGTGTAAAGCTCAGGGAGGCTGACCACCTCCCACTGTGAGCTTATAGACAGAACTAAGTCAGCACACATTATATGTCACTGCCGACATCAGAAGGAATCAGCTCCTTTGATCTTGGACCTCCACAGGAAGCTTAGATCTCAGACAAATTAGATAAAAAATAAATTTATAGTAGATATGTATCCTAAGGCATTCAGCTGAATGTTTGGGTTTAAGGGAAGGAAGGTTAGTGAGTATCAAAACATATGAATTAACATTCCTCCTTCCCACAAAAGCCTTGCTCTTGGGTCTCCACTACAATGGAAACATGACTTCAGATTTCTCAACCATGCTTCTTAGTATCCATGATCAGGCATGCTGAAACTTCTGGGAGAACATATAAGCTGTGGGCAAGATGCATCTCTGTTCTACTAATATAAGGACACCTTGTGTTGAGGACCTCCTGAGTGTATGCATGTCAACTATAACTTCTGCAGCTCTCTTAGTCTTTTTTACTTTCAGAACATTCTCAAACATCAACCACATGTTATGCCTCTCACTTGTAAAGTTTGCTCTGGTAAGTATCCTTCACTCATTTTTTTTCTTTTTGTTTTACATCATGAGCATTAGCAACGAGGGTCCTCTCATTCTCTATCTTCATCTGAAAAGCTCACCTTTTTTTCTTACCCCTGTTCTATGTATGGTGTTCAGTGTTGACTCACTGGAGTTCTTAGTAGGATTGTTTTATATGAGACTCATGGCGTCTAAAGCAGAGGTCAGTTAGTAGAAGGAATCCACTCCTAACTTGTCAATAATGTTGAGAATCTTGCCCACATGTTACAGAATGTAAACGTAGTTCATAAACACTATTGCCTGTGTTCTCTTTAAATTCCATACTTCTTTATGTGGAAGTTATTGTTTAGTTTAATAAACAACACATTGTTCATCAGAAAGTCAAGAAACTTAGAGAAAATAATGTCCCTAGTGCCCTGCACACTTTTGGTTTGGAGACACTTTATCCAGCTACTATATGTCTGTGAAATTGTCTTTTTTGCTTAAAAAATGTAGCTCTGGGTAAACACTCTGTAGTCAAGTTGACTTGTTTCTTGTGTAGATTACTTTGCTTTTAAATCTTTTTATGTTAACATATAAAGAACTGGATTGTATTGTCATTTTTATACATGTGTTACTGTACTTTGTTCTCTTCTATTTCTCTTTACCACTGGCATTCTTTACAACTCTATTTTGTTCCTCTCTTAACAGATTATGTGTCTAACCCTACAAATGTTTAATATGCACATATATTTCCATTATTGTGTTAGTATACGCTAGTATTAGTATCACATGATCTTAAGAATAGTAACATAAATTTCAGCTCTCTGCTAGATCATGACATTCCCACTCCCATGTCATCAATTTACTTAATTTGTTTTAGAAGATTAGCTCTTTCTCATTGGTTTATACTTTATGATGAAATTTAAAGTCATCTTATGCCACTTGACATTGTATAAAAGGGTTGAAATTAAATTAATATGTCTTTGTAATTATTAAATCTATTTACAACCATGTCATTACCCCTGAATATACTCTTTAACCTATTTGGCAAAATATAGTTTTTAATAAGTTCACCATATCTTCTTTTAATCTTCTTCAAAGCCAATCACATACTAAAGCCAACTTCATTATACTTCCAAAGTGCAACTTATTAGCTTATTATATTAGTTCACTTTGTGATGCTCTATGAAATACCTAAACCATGGAGGGTAACTTCACAAAAAACAATGATCAGCTTTAAATGCCAACATCATCTGCAAATGGTCTCCAACATTGTCTTTTTAATATGCCTACATTCCAGTGTCAAAAATGTGCTGTAAGATGATATGACTAATTTACTTGTTTGGTTCTTATTTGAGTAGAAAATCTAAAGTTTTATTGTTAATTAATTTTTTTAGCAATGGAACTGTTCAATTAGTGTGTATTTGCAGTTATTTTAGAAAAATAGGCACTAGATTTTATTCATGTTTTTAAAATGGGAAATATTTACTCCCTTTTTTATGTGACATAGAGAAACTATTAGTCAATGGTTTTCAAATACAGTTACCCTTACCTGTGGGCTTAGAGAAATGTCTTAAAGTACTCCCCTGTCTTTTCCAATGTTTTTTAATATGATAATTACTGTGGTAAAAAAAAGTTCTGGTTAGAGATGATATAAATTTATATCAGAAGATAAGATAGACACAAATAAGTCTGCATTAAGTAGCCAAGAAAAAAGTGTTGTAGCTACTCCTAGATAAAGGGGTGTGAAGAATGTTTCATTTTGAATTTGAAGAAATGTGAGGAGCTAGAGATGTGGACATATATGAGAACATTTTGGAAGGGAAGCCTTTGTTGTACACTGAAGGTAAAGATACAGGAGAAGAGGAAGACACAGACCGCCAGATAGTAAATGTGAGTATATTAAGGATATCGTGAAATGAAGCAAAAGAACAGTAGATCAAGCACAAGAAAAGAAATCAAATTGATAAAATTCAGCAGTCAAGCTAGAGGGAAGGTGAGGAAGACTGAAGGAAGAAAGACACAGAACTTTGAGGCGTGTCGCCTGGGAGACTTGGGTGCTATTAACCAGTTTAAGAGAACAAGAGGACAGAGAAAACACACTGCAGGTCTGAGCTTTCACAGCAATGGAAGACTCTTTCTCTGGTGTTTCTACAAACCGGTGTCTGCACAGTGGACAACCAGGCCCCTAAGAAATGAGATTTGAAACAGTATAATACGATTCAGGACCTAGAGGGGCTAGCTATGTCACTTGAGATAATGCTCTTTTCCACCTTAGCACCCAGTTCCATATCTACATTCTGTAGTTTGCTGTGATTTCTTTATACTTATTGACTGGAATCCCTCTCTAATTGTCCCTAAAATTGGACCCCCAAAATGTTAGAATTTTTCATGTAAGACAGGGGACCAGATAACATCTCCTTGAAATTACACAAAGGAGGTGTAAGTTAGTATTTAGTAGATGTGATGTTGTAATTAATATTTAATTATGGTGAGAGGAACACTAAACTTCACTCATCATTCATTCTACTGGGTTCTCACCCCAGTCTAGCAAAGATGCTCTTGCCGTATTGAACCAGATAGCTCCAGGAATTATGTAACATTCTAGTACCCTTGGTTTCTATACACTCTACAACAATGTTCTGCCTTTTCCTAAGGCCTGTTGAGAAATTTTCTCCGCACATTGCAAATGTCCTTCAAAGCAACTGTAATTAACCTTCCCCAGAATTCTGGCACGGAGGGAATGACTGGATCATACTTCCATTAGTTTTACCACTGAGACACTTCTCTCTAAGACTATGATAAGTTAGTCACCATATCTAGGGGACCAGATTGCTGTGACTGAGACAATCACTCCTACAAAGCATTTCTCAAGGCCATAGGTGTTATACTGAAGGCACACATTCAGTGTGTCTTAATCCAGTACAGAAAACATTCCCTTTTTATTCAAAGGAAGAACCTAGAAAAAGCTGTATGAAGAATAATGCATAGCACCTATTGTCTCAATGGGCAGAGTTTATGAGCAAACTAACAAGGAGTTAGGCTCTCATAGTTCAGTTAGTTCCGTGAATGCTGTATAGTGAGGAGAAACCCCAACAATGCACAGCACATGGTTAACTCACTGTGTGCTATGATTTGTCTTGTGATCTTTGTTGGCGCTAATTTTCTTAATTGATATAGAATCTGTGTAACAAACTAACTGTGCAGAGTATTATTAAGACAATTCTACAAATTTAGAAACTGTAAGGCTTCAGGAAGCTAGTTGTTAAGTTTGAGGACAGAAAGTCTGTCAAAGGGTGTATTCAGAACAAAACCCAGTCTGTTCGACTCTGTGGTTCTGTTCCCTCGCTTGTCACATTCTTCTGCTCCCCCACCTGACAATAAGAACCAGTTAAGTCTGAGGAGTAGAAGAGAAGCCTTATAGATGAACTTGGAAAGAGCGTCAGTGTGTCGAACCCCTTGGTAGCAGTGCATTCTGCGAGCTCCATCTTCACACTTCACCCCTTTTTCCATTCTTGCATCCACAACATTTGTGTTAGTAGTGGTGACATAATGAGTTTTTTTATTTTTATTTTTTATTTTCCAGACAGGGTTTCTCCATAGCTTTTTGGTTCCTGTCCTGGATCTAGCTCTTGTAGACCAGGCTGGCCTCGAACTCACAGATCCGTATGCCTTGGGATCACAAAGAATTCTTCTGCTCTTTTCTGTCGCTGCATTTTTTATACTAGCACATCCCCAGTTCCCTCCTACTTCCTATTATTATTATTATTATTATTAATTTTCATTATCATTTTTATTATTATTTAGAATAGTTTGAAAGACTGTGCTATATAGATGGCTACTTTTGAAAAAATAAAAAATTATATTTCCTTCATGGGAAATGGAACATTCAAAAAACTTGTCTGTGTATGTGTAAGCAGACACATGGACATACACATGTGCTGACCTAGAGTGGTATATTATTTTTGCTTTAACAAGTAAAGCTTGCCTGAAGATCAGAGGGTAAAACAGCCACACTAGTCAACCATACAGACCCGGGAAGAATGGCACATACTTTTAATCCCATGACTCGGGAGACAGAAGCAGGTGGATCTTTGTGAGTTCAAGGCTACCCTGGGCTACACAAGATCAATCCAGAAACAGATCCAAGTGTGGTGGCTCACACCTTTAAACCCAGCATCCCAGTACTAGAGAGGTGGAGATAAGAGCTATATGGCTAGGCAGAGAGAGGAATTTAAAGCGGAAGGGACAGGAACTCACTGGAGTGTGGAGTTTGAGGATTTGTGGAGACAGAATTTTGCGCTTTTAGTATGAAGATTTGGTAGAGGTAAAGGGCATCTCTAGTGTTTGGCTGCTTTGCTTACCTAATCTTCAGACTGAACCCCAATATCTGCGTCTGGGTTGTTGTTGTTTGTGCTATACTCACCTGCAAGCACACAACTGAATAGCTCATTCAAATGTAATTTCAGACTGACAGATTTTGGTCAAAATGAACTCAGAGCTATAAAACTGGTAATCCTTTTCTACTAGAAAACATGTTATTTGACTCATAGGAAAACTAGAATTGTTTTTCTATTTAGAACATATGTTTTAAAATGTTTCAGAGTCATGGAAACTATGTGAATATTTTTCATACACAGTGTTCATACTTGGCAAGCTCATATGCTCTGGTTACTGTATTCTTATTGTTCGCCCTTAGTAGGCTAAAAGCCAGACACTCAATTGAGGCAATGGCTTCACTTTCTCTGCTTTATATCAGTTCTAATGGTAACTTAGCTGTGGGACAAGTATGAACACATACCACAGCACAGCAAATGATACACGCTGCTAACAGTACCAAGAAACAACAAAGCAGGGTTAAGCAATACTGACTCACTTCTTGAGGGTTCTACACTAAATCTAATTTGCACAGTGGGCATTTGGCAACTACACTCTTTGCTTTTCCAAACTCAATAATGTTGCCAAATTGGCAGCTTTGCAACAGCTAAGGGGAAGATTATACGCCTATACCCTGGCGTTCCCTTCTCTCTGCTAAACAAACTCAAATGTGAAACCAATAATCTTTTTCTACGAAAAGATATATAAATGTCAGTTCGAATAACTGGCTACTAGCTGAGTGAATGCGAGGGACCTGTGTCTTCCTGGAATGGGGTATTATTTAATTAAGAAAAAGCAATGAAAAAACAAAGAAGGGGCTGTAAACTAAAGCCCTTCGTAGCCTGACACCAGGGAAGGAGGAACATTGTTAATCCAGAGTCATCTTCACTGATTCATGGTTACCTTCCCGCATCACGGTGTCTTCTTTTGTTGTCTTTACTTGTAGTCCTCGGTGTTTGGAAGAGTTGTGGGGGTTCTTCTTTTGATCCTTAGCCTGGGATTCAGATATATCTTCAGGTTTTATTTCTGTATTGATAGAAAAAGTAGTTTTTTTCTGTTGTTTTCTCAGATTAAAAGACATTTTTTGTTTACAAGAAGGACCTAATTAAGATATCTTCTTCCCTGCTCCCATATCTACCCTTCCTCCATCTCAACCATCCCATTCCCCCAAACTTTCCCCAATCCTCCCCTTCTCCCTTCTCTTTCCCCATCTTCCCTTCCTCCCACCCCACCCTCACCCCCGTGCTCCCAACTTTTGCCCAGCAATCTTGTCTACTTCCAATATCCAGGAGGATATGGGAGCAGGGAAAAAGATATCTTAATTAAGGGAGCCATTTTAGGGTTGACAAGAGACTTGGCTCTAGAGGGGTTCCCAGGTGTCCAAGGAGATGTCCCCAGCAAGGTCCTTGGGCAGCAGGGGAGAGGGTGCCTGAACTGGCCTTATCCCACAGCCACACTAATGAATATCTTGCATATCACCATAGAACCCTCATCCAGCGGTGGATGGAGATAGAGACAGAGACCCACATTGGAGCACTGGACTGAGCTCCCAAGGTCCATATGAAGAGCAGAAGGAGGGAGAACATGAGCAAGGAAGTCAGGACCGTGAGGGGTGTTTCCACCCACGGAGACAGTGTGACTGATCTAATGGGAGCTCATCAAGGCCAGCTGGACTGGGACTGATGGAGCATGTGATCAAACCGGACTCTCTGAATGTGGCAGACAATGAGGGTTGACTGAGAACCAAGGACAATGGCACTGGGTTTTGATTTTACTGCATGTACTGGCTTTTTTAGAGCCTAGTCTATTTGGATGCTCACCTTCCTAGACCTGGATGGAGGGGGGAGGGCCTTGGACTTCCCACAAGGCAGGGAACCATGACTGCTTTGGGACTGGAGAGGGAGGAGGAGGGGGAGTGAGGGGAGTGGGAGGAAAATGGGAGGAGGTGGAAATTTTTAATAAATAAATAAGTTTTAAAAAAAGAAGGACCTAAATGTGAAGGTATTTCTGTCACTCATCTCTTCGCATTGTATTCCATATTTAACAAGATGTATATAATATGCCTATAACTTAAGAAATGATTATATAAACACCCGCTTATAATATTTATATCATTTTAAATTTTGTGTATGTTTGTTTATCTGTATGTGGCTATATACACGTGTATGACGAGACCAGAGACATTGGATCCCTTCGAGCTAGAGTTACAAGCAATTTCTAGTTGCCTGTTGTAGGTGCTGAGAAGCAAACTTGAGTCCTTTGCAAGAAAAGTGTGTGCTCTAAGCTTCTGAATAATCTCTCCAGCTCTACAATTTCGAATTCTTCATGATTCATGATGATATTAACAAAAATTCTTTCTAATTTGTGGAATAAAATTTGTCAACATTTAGAAACATTTTAGAATACTAAAATGGTATTCATGGGGTCATGGCAAAATATTTCAAACTCATGCATGGGTAAAAGCCCCATTTAAAGTATAAGATAAGAATATTTTATAAAGAATAAACTGCAAAGAAGACTACTATCTTTCTTGTAATAAAACACAAAAAGTACTTTAAAATGGACATCAAAAGGCACAAAACAAACTCACTTTGTCAAGTTTAGATATGTGATAAAAGCGTATCTAACACCTGAAAGCCGACTATGATTCTTTCTTATTCTTTGTTTGTGTGAGGCTGGTTGTCTTCATCAAGTTCAGCACAAATATGCCCACCATGCCATTAACACTGCAGCGGCTGGAGAGTCTAATTAGGGAGCCACTAGAGGAGCTTAGAAGAATGCAACAGTGTTCACTGTGTTTTGAACACTCAGTATTTTAAAGACAAAGGTTAATTACATTTATAAGCAATACATGCTTGTGTAAATTAATTGGTAACATTTAAATACTCTGTTCTAACTTCTTACATGGAAATACTGATGGATAGAGCACATACAGAAAAAAAAAACTGCTTATCTTCTCAGTAATTAATCACAATCCAATGAGACAAAGCAGAATTAAAAACTAAATGTATCATTAAGTCGGAGAATTATGTTCTCCTAGAATGTTGAGAAAGAGCACATCTCTTATTCTAAGAAATTAATGATTGTTAATTTTAGGTTCAAAAAGCACAAAATGCATATTATATAAGGAAGCACTTTAGATTAACGACTGTAATCTTCACTAAAGTTCCTTTCAAGCATTTCATAATTTTCAAACATGTCTATAACCTCCTAGAAAAATAAAATGTACTACAGAGAAATTTATCCACAGATATTGACAGGTTTAATGAACAGAAAGGGACTAGGATGGACAACTTATATACTGATAACTGTAGGAAGAAGCTACTTCTAGAACTAAGTGATAAGATTCACAAGGCTTAGTGAATGGCTTGCGAGTGGCTAGTGGAATTAGCTATTAAATTTAGAGTGAGAATTATACTACCTACTTCACAGGATCATATGACATAAAAGAACATGATAATCTACGTTAAAACCAGAAAATATCATATATAAATATATACGCTCAACATGTATTCCACAAACACACATGCATACGTAGCTACAAGAACACGCATACACATGGAAACATACACAAACATACATATACATACACAAACACACATCCTCACTCATATACACATGTACACACATACATACTCAAAACATGCTCACATACACAAATACACACATAGACACATAAATATGCAGAACTGTAGAAAGAACTAACTGCAGGTTTAAACACTAAACAAAATAAAAACTGCAGTTCAACACATTACAGGCAATACAGTTCAGAACCCCTTTGGGACTGTACTCCCTTTTAGAGGATGAAGATTTTGCTAGTAGCTAATCCAGTCCTGGTCACCAGGATAGAGAGAGAGACAGGGTCTCAGACAGAATGCTGTCAGATATGATATTTATCAATTAATGCTGGCCTTCTCTCAAATAGCCCTTGAAAGACCAAACACAGTGGCCATCCTAGTAATCAGGCCTGGCTACATCCCATGTGGTTCCTGTATTTGAATCTTTTCCTGTCGCCTTTACTTATCTTTAAACTTTTTAGGTAATCACAGCTTAAGGTTGAGGTTTCTTGCTGGCGGCTTACATCACTACTGTTTTTTCGGGATACTCAGAGGTACACAGTGTGAGGTTTGGGTGTCAGGAAGGGATTTTTCAATAACTTATCTGCCTCCTTTCCCTGTCATTCTTGCCTTAACAGGAGAAGAACAATAAGAAGCTGCACCTGAGATTCCCCTCGGAGTGTGTAGTAACTTACAAACATGACATTCTGCTTCTGGGGAAATGATCGAGGAGGTACATGGTTTTTGTATCTTCTCACCCACACTGACTTTCCTCCTTCCAGAGAGTTTGCCTCTGTGTTTTTCTTCTTTGACTCTCGCAGCTATGTACCCAACACAGTCGGAAGGCTATGTACCGAAGTGTGACCTTGGACATCTGATGCTTTGTCTCCACCTCAGGAATGTGAGAACTGGGGTTTTAGATGTGACACACTGTGCCCAGTAGTAGGAGGTTCTCAGAATCAAACTCAGGGTTCATGCTAGACCACCATTGTATGTTGCGAGCTGCATTCCTAACCCAGCTCTTTGACATGTCTCTGATAGGGTCACTTGCAAAGATGAGGTTGTGCAGCCAAGCCACATGGTTTTTCTGTGGTGTGTGATAATACACAAGTTACTTACCCTTACTGGATATCACTCTTCAATACCTAGATTGTAGGAATAATAATCACTACCTCTGCCAATAAGTTGTTTAAGGAATTAATAAACTTATTGATCTAACGCACTTAGAACCTGATCAATAAATGTAATAACTTAATATAATTGTTAATATTAAAGATCAGGCAGTGCCCATCTTTATTATATTAATTGAAACAGTGGATTCCATGAAGTTGAATAAATCACAAAATGACATAAAATTTCTTTTGAAGACAGATAAATCAGTAATATATTATACATGATTACTTCAGACATTTTCATCAACCCCCTCCTCTGAACTACATACTTCTATTTTTGTTTTTCCGGAACCAGCAGCATATGAGACAGCTCAGAGCCAGCCATGACACCACTGAGCACAGGGAAAAGGCCAGGATGATAGTGGATCTCTCCTTGTGGGCCACTGGTAAGACAGCAAAGGTCTTGGATCGAACTGTAAAATTAGCACCTGTTTGGGAAGGAAAAAAAAGTTTCAATAACACATTAAGATATCAATATATAGCACAGAGCAGGCATGTGAAAAGTATTTCTTTAAAGTTATTAAGCCGATGAATCAATGATAAATTTAACTTTCATGTTCTAGAAGAAGTCTAAGATGATAATAAAAAGTCATAACGTTTCAGTTCTGTCCTATCATGATGAGAAACTCTTCCAAGTCCTTAATTTGATGCTCAGACCTATTTTTTCTGTCACTGCAAACTTGTAACTTCATTCACTCTGATGGCCTAGTTAGGAGAAAACATGTTCTTTGCTCCAGAAAGGGTGGAATGGGTGGAACTACTCACTTTGATAATAGTCACATCACAAATAAATAAAAATTAAATAGTGGGAATCTGGAATCTGCCTACAGCTCACAACTCTCCACCTCAAAGAACACAAAGAGTGTAGAGAGTACTTTAGAAGATATTTTTTTTCTTTTTTATGTGTATGTGTCTGTGTGTGTTTGTGCACTTGTGTGTAAGTGCTAACAGAAGCCAAGAATAGGACACTGGATCTCCTGGAACTGGAATTGCTGGCATTTGTAAGTTGTCTGACATGGGTGATGGGAACAAACTAGGGTGCTCTTTATGAGCAGCAAGTGATCTTATTGGCTGAGCCATTTATCTATCCCAGATGGGATGGTTTTACATAGAGCCAAACAAATAAATGAATTTAAAATTTGAAGTTTGTTGGATTTGCTTACAGTGTTTTTCACACCAGATCACATGATCTGTACATATGGTGCTAACAGTCCCAAAGTTAAGAACATTGCAATCAAGTACTGGTGATCAGCTGTAGGTACTACTTCTGTGGCTGTAGGTGATGGGGCAAGGCAAGGTACTCCTTAGAGAGAGAGAGAGAGAGAGAGAGAGAGAGAGAGAGAGAGAATTACCTAAAACCACATTTTTTTCAGTAGATTAAAAAAAATGTGGTTCTCATCTCATTATTGTGTATAAAAAAGACACAAGAGAATTTGTTTAGAAACATTCAAAAATTTTAGATGCAATGTTTGTGGTAGTTTTATTCATAACTGACCAAACTCAGTCAAATGTCCTTCAAAAAAAGAAGAAATAAACAAAATGGTTGATCCATGGAATCAACTCTCTTCTCACTCAGCCCAAAAAAGAAAGTGATGGTTTTGCAGAGGATGGTAAATAACCTCCAAAACTAAATTTAATATCAAATGCAATGTACTGAAGAAGCATGATGTCTACAGAGCAGACTCTGTATGATTCCATTTATACAACATTCTAGAAAGGACCATACTTTGGATACAGAACACATTGGTGAGCAGGAGGCTGAGCTGTGTGCACGAGCAGGGCAGAACTTCCTGGAGGAATAATGAAAATTATCTGTATCATGATTGTTTTGCTGCTTACAGTAATCTATACAAGTATTTCAAGTCATAAAAATCCAGAAACAATTCACTTAACCACAAGTAAATTTGAAGAATAACATTTAAAACAAACTTGTCTATAATCACAGAAGTTGTATGCCTTTATTATTAAAATAATTACATGAGAGGACATTAATCAGAATTTACCACATAGCATGCTTTATATTTATGTTTTATCATATTCAACTACTCTAAATATTAAAAAAGAAAAATCAAGATGATAATTTGCTTGTGATCGTGAATTATAGCTGGCCTTTTTCTCACATAGCTAATTCAAAACAAACCTCTAGCTTATTAAAAAAAAATCCCAAATTGTTATTTTCTCTACTCAGAGACACAGCATACATTTTTCCCCCTGTAGTTTTCATGTGAGTGCCTGACAATTTGTTTGGAAGCCACAGTTAGATGTTGGATGTCTTGACTCTGGGATGACTCACCTCAGGGCTCCGAGAGCTGCTGTAATAACATCAGGTACAGTGGCTCTCTTGTACAAGCACATAGCTTAGGTCTGAGCTGAGCTCACCTAGTTTATTCTCAAATACGTTCTTGGTGTGAGCATCTGCATAAGGCCAATTACCCCAGAAATAGAGGAATGGATTTTACTAGCTGCTCAAGGAAGTCAGCCAAAATTCTTAATTCTCTTACCCATTTTTATTAATGATAGTGACGCTAATTGTACTGCTCTTATTTAAGATATGTATTTAAGATATTAAGAAATGACTCAATATAAACAAATATTTATAAAACATCAGAATGTAATACACTCCAGAAAAAATAACACAAATGGATATGATCATGGAAAGCATTCTGAAGGAAAAAAAATGGTCCAGAAGAAACTTCAAAGGAGTAGCACATGCATAAACAAAAGCAGGAGAAGACAGCAGTTAAGGTAAAATACTGAAAGTCAGGGAACTTTTCACAGGCATTAAATGTCAGTCAAGACACTCTAGCTAGCATTCTGACTGTAATGGATTGTAATAAAGGCAAAATTCTAGGCTGAGAAGTGATTGAGTCACAGGGATACAGATTAATCTGTTAGATATGTAAAACACCATCATCACCACAGCAACAATGGCTGAGAAGTCCATTTCATTGAAATTCCAACTGGAATCTGAGAGAGAACAGAAGTCCATGGTGGAAACACCTGGCTTTCATGTATTTTTTATTAATTAATTTTTTTTCCATTTATTTTACATTCTGACCACAGTTCCCTTCCCTATTTTCCCCTTCCCTTCCTTCCCATTTCCCCCATCCACTCCTCCTCTGTCTCCATTCAGAAAGGGGCAGGCCTCTAATGGGCATCAACAAAGCATGGCATATCAAATGGAGTAAGAAACAAGCTCTCTGCATCAAGGCTGGGTGAGGCAACCCAGCATGAGAAATATGTTCCCAAAAGCCAGCTCAAGCACAAGGGACAATTCCTGATCCTAATGTTAAGAGTCCCACATACAGACCAAGCTACACAAATGTCACACACATGCAGAGGGCCTAGGTCAGTTCTCATGTAGGCTCTCTAGCTATAGATAAAGGAATATACAAAGTAGACCCCAGCTAAGACCCTAGCAATAGTGGAGAGGGTGGTCTTCTCTCATAATCAGGTTTGCAACTACCCTAATTATCATCAGAGAGCCTTTATTCTGTAACTAATAGAAGAAGATACAGAGATCCACAGCTTTCAGATATTTTTAACAATTATAATATTAAAAGTAATCCCAATATACTCACTTTTCCATCAGCAAATACTTCTTTGTACTAGATAGATCCATAACCTGGGGATATATCACTCAAATATATTTACCTAAACAGAATACTGTTTCTTAGAAACTCAATTTCTAGTAGGGAACCTAGCCCACAAACTATAGACAAACAAGAGCAATGTATGCAAAGTACAATGGACAAGGCCATGAAGAAAACTAAAGTAAGGAGGGTAGACGACAGAACTATGAGCAGCAGGGTGTCAGGAGTGGATATCACAGACTGAGTTGTGCTAACTGGACCTCTGAAGATAAAACTTTGGAAGGGAGACTTGCTAAGTGAATCATGTGGACTTAAGGAAAATCTTCATATAAAATGCTAATTACAAGCAAAATTTCTTTAGATTAAATGAGGTATGGTAAGGAAAAAGATCCTGTCCCTTGTGATTCACCAAAGAACTTTATGGCTAAAGGTAGTAGCAAGAATTGTCATGACCCATACCGTGGTGACAGATGTTGAAGGGCCAGGTGGAACATCAACACCGCTAGCCTCTACTGATCACCATTTAATAAATAGTATCTCAGGAAGACATAAAATTTGGATTCGTTAGTGCATAGGAAGGACTCAAGAGGATGCCATACAGACACACTAGATTTCTTTAATTTCTCAGCTCTCCGTGGACTCAACTTCTAAAATAAAATGATCCTAAGAGTGAAGCCTGTTTCAAAGACTCATGGTCCCATATGGTCAACATGATGTCAGTAGTAATTAAAGAAGCAGAGTATCCAATTATTTGTTTTTCTTCCCTTTTGTCTTTTTAAGCTTCTATTTTAATTTAAACCTTATAAAAATCTCTATATGCAGAGCTTTGCCTCACAGACTTAGCATTGACAATTGTTTAATAATAATAGTATCTGAATTTATCAAATATGGGCTAATAGTTACTATTTCAGAGTTTTTTATTTGTTCTTTTGGGGAAGATCGGTACATCACAAATTATTTTTGTCTGGTAAAGTTATAAAAGGTATCTTTGAACATGTAACTCAAAGATTATGTCTTTCTTTCTCTATCTCCACCGACAATTGTCTCTACAGGACATGTTAAATCAAAGATTTTCTAGAATGCCATTGCTATTGTCTTGATTCCCTTACTAATGAATTAAACTACTTATAGTCAAGTGTTCATTATATTTTTCCATCTGGGACACATTAGATATATTTGAAGAGAGACATTTTCAAATGCCTTCTAAAGAGTAACCGGATCATTTTACAATTTACCTATGCCTTCTCTGAGTGCTTTTAAGTACTGGAATGTCAACAGGTCTTGTTTCCATTTTCCATGTAGAAAGGATGAGGGAAACAGGACCCAAATTTGGGTCCACGATATTCAACAGCCCAACTGTCTCATGAATTTCTAATGAGTGCAAGTCACATAGAAGAAAGAAAAAGAGAAGAAGGGAGGAAAGGGGAAAAAGGAGGGAGATGTGACATAAATGTCAGCCCCTACAGGAAAATATATATTTAGGGTATTTTTCATTAGGTACCCCTTGAGCCCTAATTTTCAAAGGAGGTCTTGATGGTTTGGCCAAGTCAACGTCTTCTCTAAACTGTGATTGCTTCTTATTCACAAAAGGGGCCATTCCAGTCACAAAGGAGAAGGGCTGCTTTTTCCAAAAACACAGATTTAATAGAACACAGGCCTGAAATTACCTGGAGGGGAGGTAACAGTGAAAACAAAGCGCCAGTTGGACCCAGAGATCAAGACGGCCAATCTGGAGAAGCTCACATAGCCGTCCTGTGTTTCTGCCTGGGTGCATCCTATAAACAAATAGAAAACTGAGGTGAAAGTTACCAAAACGAGGACAATATCTTTAAGTCTTTTCTTGAGTCAGGGAATTGAATAATAAAGAAAAATATTTCAAAAGTATTTAAAAAGATCATAGTATCTATCCATTTCTTCTTAGATAAACCCTGGAACCAAATAACTCAAAACAAAATTTATTGAAACCATAATATTCAAAACACTGTTCTTTATAAATAGCTGTGTACAGTCAATATAAAAACACTATGCAATATGTTATAATAAACATTCTTAAGTTAATTATATAATTTATGGTAAGATTGTAGCCCCAAATATACCTTATTATAAGTTTATATTACTAACTACAACTATGCATTTGACTACTTTCTTGATACATTTCTATCATGTGGTTGGGTTTATAGGTTAGTAGTAGAATGCCTGTCTAGCATATGAAACATGCTGAATTCAAACAGTAGCATCATCAAGAAATAAATTCTGTTATTTGTTTATGGCAGTGGTCTCAACATGTGAGTCATGACCCACACAAGGGTCACATATCAGATATCCTGCATATCAGCTATTTATATTATGATTCATAACAGTAGCAAAATAATGGTTAAGAAGTAGCAAAGAAATAATTTTGTGTATGGAGGTCACCAGAACATGAAGAACTGTATTAAAAGGTTGCAGCGTTAGGAAAGTTGAGGACCACTAGTTCATGGGTTCTATCTCTCTATCTAGGGAATCTGCACTAATGCAATTGTAGAGTTAAGCTAGGGCATCAAGATGACAACAACATGTCATCAAACCATGAATGGAAGAGTACACTGATTTAGCAACATGGATTGCATGGGACTTGGTTTCTCTGAATTAAAAGAAAAGGTTTAAAAGAAGAGATGCAAAGCTTATGGTTTCTAATAAAGTACTCATACATGAAGTTAAAGCGGGCAACTTAACTCCAGCTCACATCCCTATACCATAAACTGCCTTACATCTACTACACCTAAATTACTTTGCAAGTGAATAGCTGTTACACTTCTCTCTGAGAACGCCACCATGGTGGACAAAGAGTTAAAAGAGTCATCTTAAAGTTTCTGAATTTGTTTGTGATGTCTAAGGCTGAAAAGAATCATAAAGATTTAGTACATATTTAGTGTTAACATTTTTCAATTCAATTGCTCAGTCCTTTTTATGAAAACAATGTCTTTCCTCATCAGTTTTGCAGAGCTAACTAAAAGTTTCTTTACACAAACCATATTTTCTTCCATCTCTAGAGAGTCCCAAGATAAATAAAATGCCTAGAAAAATGAAAATAAATAAGCCAAGACTCAAATAAATGATAGGCGCCTAAGATAAATGTACTTCATACTCTTTAAAACCTATATGCATCAAAATTATGGTCAATAAACTCTTGCAAACAATGAACTGCCGAGTACAGATGTTCAACATGAAATCGTTTGCTGCAGTTTTTCCTTTGACAAACGTACTTATTGTTCCCATCTTTGGAAGAATGCAAAGCAGCATTTAATCGAAATGTGTCCGTTGAGCACTGTGGGTTTGCCTCTTAGAACAGCCGCCAAACTGCCTAATGGAAAGTGCTTTAGCTCCAAATGGGTTTGCTTTTGCGTTAAATACCAGCTTGCCTTACAGATCTCCACGAAGATTCCTATATATATCTATGATATTTTCAGATTTGAAGCATATGTGCCCCAAAGCGGAAGCACTTGCTGCCAAGTACAGTACATTACTCCAGGGTCCATCATAGCTTTGGAATGGCTATTATAAAATATACAAGTGTGTTGACAGGCTCCCTGATCAAGCTGGTATTAACAAGGTACTGACTGAGGGACCTTGGGATGAAGTACGGAGGCAGGCTGAAAAGAGCACTGAAATTGGGTTATATAGCCACCGAGAAATCACACCTAGGTGTGTTTCTGCAGAGTATATGGTTTCTAAAATCCTTTCATACCCAAGCATCTTTCATCACCAACTCACTACTTGTAATACATGCTAGCCAACTGATATGTCAATAATACTTGGAAAATATTTTTAAATGTGTAGATTATTTTTCTGCAATTGTGATTCATTTGAGTTTCAGAGGATCCAGGGAGACCCCTTAAATTAATTGCCTTTGTATATGAACCCACTGTTCTGCATTGATGACATGTTTTTCATTGAGTAGGGACAAGAACAGAAATCAAAGACCATGAAATGCAGAATAAAAAACTTAGGATTACACAGAGAGAATATTTCGATGGGTTGCTTTTTTTTTTCCTCTGAGAATTACCTGAAGTAAGTTAGTAAATCCATTCAAAATTGTTTAACTTCCATTTTTTATGAAGTTAAGGAGAAATATTTCAATAATAGGAAATAAAGGTCTGTGAGCATTATAAAAACACAAAAGTATATAATTTTTATCTTGTTTCATCACACACAAAAAAATGAATATTTCTATCAACTTTTCTATTGGATATTCTGAAACAGGCCATAGTAGTAATATCAATCCAAGTAGGCTAGTTGGATTGACATGTCTTATTATTTAGTAAAACAAAACAACAAACTTATCCCTGCCACATTTACATTTCATAACCACAATATTATTTTAAGATAGTTAGTGAAGTCATCCTTAGGA
Organism: Alexandromys fortis; assembly: GCF_014885135.2. Taxonomy (NCBI): domain Eukaryota; kingdom Metazoa; phylum Chordata; class Mammalia; order Rodentia; family Cricetidae; genus Alexandromys; species Alexandromys fortis. The sequence continues at coordinate 1,726,275 of NW_026068106.1, forward strand.
TAAGTGAAAGTACACAAAAGAAGGGTGATTCGGAAGAATTTTTAGAAAAGCACAAAGCGTAGAGTCTAAAGAATGGATGGTACTGGAAAACTTGTCGAGTATGACCAAGGTAGTGAGTAAACACAAGATACAAAGTATAAGTGGAGTATTGCCTTTGTATATGAGCCCACTGTTCTGCACTGATGGCATGTTTTTCATTGAGTATGAAAAGGGAATGAATCACTAGTAAGAGAACAACAAATGAATACAGAATGAAATCTAAGTGAAAAGTAGATATGAGAAAATTCTAGAGAAGGTAGAGGCAGATAAGTTCCACCAATCATGTACTATGTGAGGTTATCTTTTGTAGATGATACTAAATATGAAAAGTGCCTGGATAACTGTATTTCTGATTAGAAACTGATTTTGCTGTATACCTTAAGTACTACCTATACAGAAATACCAACAACAACATGGCATTGAGCAACGGACAGAACAGCAGCATCCAAACAGGAATTAACACAACTCTGTCTTAATACAGGTATGAATGTTTGAATTTTGCATTTCCTAGCCCTGAATTGCTTATTAACTTGATTACTCCAATACGTGGTTTGTTCTAGAAAAATGGCACAAGGCATCTTTGAACTTTTTCCTGATATTTTAAATCTTAGTTTCAGACTGTATTATTTAGATAAAAAATGACCCAGAGCAAAATCTATGATGTCAACTCTATCAAAGAGAAAAGGGTGAGGGGAAACTGTACATCTGACCTGTCTATAAGTAGATCTCACCAAATGCATGTGTATATGAGCAGTTATAACAATGTACAACATAGCACTTTATGGGATTATTGAGAACTAGCCATCAGGGAAGAATTTCCTGATTGTTTTAAGATTTATTTCTCTATTTCACCCAATCAAACTACATAGTGTAGCTGTAAGATCTTAATATTTGCTTATGTTGAGTAATGAAGAGCATTAACAACTGCCTGTGCTCTTTTGGAAACCTCTGCTGCACAGAAACTGTTATCAATGGTATCCAATCCTAGACTCTCATGCTACACTATTTACCTTCCAAACAAGATGCAGTTACGGCTGCAAAAGTGGCATGACTATAAAAAGGACAACCAAGCACTTTATAAATGGATTTTAGGTCTGTTACACCTGTGGGAATTTATGCCTGGTCTAAACCTGATCAAAAGCCTATGGTCATGAAGGCACTATGGGGAAACTTACTATTGCTCTTTGCTAAAAGTTTGTGTTATCTAACAGCCTTATAAATATTTCTAATTATACTCATAGATTGAGCTGTTCTTACCTTTTTTCATAGAAGCTTTCTTTTTTCAATGAGCATGACTAAATGCAGATTCTTAAGTGAGCAGAGTAGTGAGAATAAGTGACCATAAGTACTCATCCCCCAGCGAGATATCTGTATTAAACCCTCACCAAGGCTAAGGGAACGTTATGAAAGAGGGAGCAAAAGAAGGTCATAACTGGAAGGTGGAGAGGAGTATTGGAAATGCTCTCTTCTGGATATGACCTAGAACCACATTAATGAATTCACAGATGCCTGCCCAAGACCAAGCTGCTTGGATGGGTAAGGGGCTCACAAGTACCTTCCTTTAGCTGAGGAGTTATTGGTAGTTGATCACTACTAGAGGAGGCACTGTGATTTTTCTTTGGAGGTGTGGTCACTTGTAATGTCCTATGGAAGACCCCATACTCACACACATAAAGGTAGAATAATCTAGATGCAGTGGGATAGAAAATAAAGAGGACATGGGGATGTTTACTGGGATCCTCCCAAGGGAAGTTGGAATGGAGAATATAGTAGTAGAAGTGATCATAGCATACTGTATACATATAAGGAATTTTCAAAGAAGAAGCTTAGAAAATAAGGATAACGAAGTTTTGAAATGTAAATACACCATAGTAACTTTAAATTGACTACAATTCATTGCTACAGAAAAATCATGTCATATATGTTTACTCTCCTTGGTTCATGAACAAATGCAAAATTTGGGGAGTTCCTGAAGAATACATAATCTCAGTTCTCTTTTTCCAACAACAAAACTCTTAATATTAAATAAAATATCTCTATACATATATAATATAGATATACATTACAATTAAAATATAATTAAGCCCCAAGGACATTAGATGGAGCTAGCATTGCTGACAGGATGGAACAAGACAGTAAGAGTGGGCATGAAACCAACAGAGGCAAAACTTCACTATGAAGATTTGCCCTGGGTCAGATGTCTGCACATCTAATGTCTTTATTCTTCCTGCCATTGAGAGTATGTATTTCAGTTTCCCTAATGGGAGCCACGGGTACCAGGCAAATGAATCCCTGGGCAAATCTGTTACCCTTTATCAAAAAGCATGTGTCAGAGGAGCACCGAGTACTGTAGTGAACCTCGAACTTAGACACAGCCAAAAAGTGAGGCTGTAAATATTTATTGCTAGGTTAGTCTTCCTTTTCAGACACATTTGGCAGTGTTGACGGAGATGGAAAAGAACTCAGAGAACTCTTTGAGTGTGCTGTGTTTGTTATGGATTCCTAATGGGGCTGCAATTGTTTGGATAGTGTTAGAGGATGTTCCCTGAGTGTTCATGTGCTGAAACTTAACATCCCTTAACATTACTTGGGGGTGGTAACTATGGGATCCCTGTGCATATTCTGTCAAGTTTTCCTAATTGTAATAGTTTTAACATAGAAAATTATATGAAACACATATTCAATAGAAGTTGAGGAAGGAAATTGATGAGTTCATCAAAAGACAAACATACATAAATATATATGTATGTGTATTGTGTTAGTGTGTGTATATACATTTCATCTTCCTTGCACGTAAAACCCTGTGGCACTCTGTAAGCAAAATGATCACCAGGCCCTTAAGATTCTGTAGTGATGAACCAAATAACCTCCTTTACTCTATAGAATAGCCAGTTTCAGGGCTTTTGTTATAAGCAAATAATGAAGACAATATGAATCTTCATTCTTCAAAGTCGTAACAAAGCCTTGAAAGTTGCTGGCACCTACCTTTTAGCATTGAATCTGAAGCCCCTTCCAGGGAAGCTGAAATAATCCAAGGCTCTGAAGGGAGACCCAAAGACTCCACTCTTTGGTTCTGGCAATAAGATAGGAAAGAGAAAAAAAAACTGGACTTAGAATATCATTTTCTGATGTTCTCTAAAAAAAATGGGCAATGTTCAAAAATAAATGTCACAAAGCACACATGTACTTTGGGGAAGGAATAAAATGATAAATGTGCTCCTTCTCATGTTTACATCAAAATTAACTTGTTGAAAAAATAATACCATGGTGGCTATTGTGTGCAAATTTAAAGCAGTGTAGAGAAGAGGACAAGGGCATTACAGGTATCCTAAGGAGGCTGGTAAGAAGAGAATGTAGGAGAAGATGGCAGGCTAGGGAGATCCCTCATGGCAAAGCAATTGCCTTGCTTAGGCACATCTCTGGGCTCAACTTCCATACACTCAGAATAAAATAAAATAAAATAAAATAAAATAGAACCAAGGCTATGGCGTCTAAAGGGTAGAGTTCGGGAAACACAGGAGTGACTGACTTCAAGAATGAGCATTGGGGAGGAAAAGCATCACAGGTCTGTGTTTGCTTCTGATAAATCTCGAACCTTCATAGGAAATGTGAGAAAACACTGTGTGATGTGCAAAAAAAAAAAAAATGACCAACATCAAGCTTGCATCTGCATAGCACCTTCATCCCTATGTTCTAGTCTTTTTGCCAGAGAAGAATGGTGCCTTATGCAGTCGTCATCAGAGAGGCTTCCTCTGGCAGCAGATGGGAGTGGGTGGAGCAATGCACAGCCAAATATTATATGTAGAGAGAGAGTCTATGTTGGAGGTCTTCATCAGGTCCCTCCCCTTGAAGATTCGGGAACTCCATAGATGATGGGAGGAAAGACTGTAGGAATCAGATGGCATGGAAAACACCAGAAGAACAAGGCCCAACAAATAAACAAGGCAGAGCTCGCATGGCCTCACAGAGACTGAAACAGCAAGCAAGGGGCCTGCATTGATCTGCAGCATGTCTTCTGTATTTATGTTAAGACTGTTAACTTGGTGATTTTGTGGGACTCCTAACAGGGGAAGCAACTGAATCTTTGATCCTTTGCATGCTCTGGAGGCCCCTCCCCACACTGGGTTGCCTTGTCCAGTCTCAGTATGGGACTTTTCCTTGTCTTATTGTATCCTGTTTTGTCCTACTTGGCTGTTGTCTCTTGGAGGTCTTTTCTTTAGAGGGAACAGAGTGGGAGTGGATTTGGAGGAGAGGGTAGATAGTAGGAAGCTGGGGAAGTGGAGGGAGGGAGGGGAAGCTGTAGACAGTATGTATGGTATAAGACAAGAATCTTATTTTCAATTAAAATAAAAAGAATGGCCAACGTAGTGAGAATTTATAAGTGTTGCCAATTTCTCACGGCAGTCGCTCTGTAAATGAAGATGAGGGATGTTTGAATATAAAGTATGTGCTGTGGAAAGACTGTCAGATCTGAGATGTTACCTTCTCATCCAGGAAGATGAGCTGTGGCTGAACCGGCAAATCTACTCCCACTTCCCCATCTGAAGGCTGCACCAGAATGGAAAGTATAGAGGGCCGGGTATATATGCGGCTCCCAGTTCTTAAATGACTTGCATTTCTAGAAAATACAAGGATGAAAGAGATCAATCAATACACTCATAGGATTACAAAGATAGCTTCAGTAGCTATTTTCTATAGAAGAGTTTGACTGGTGAGAATATTTGCAGTTGCCTGTATTTTTACAAACACATACATATGCCATGTAGTGAATAATTCTATTTTTATACATAAATTATGTATCTGATATTTTATGGATTATCCATGCTTTAAAATGTGGGTAAAGCAATGGGAAAGTAAAATTTATTAACTTACAATTTTCATCAGTAAATATATTAAGTTAGGCTACCAAAAAAACACAGTAAAAAATATGATGACCCTGAAATTTTTATAAGGCAAGGGCATGCATGCTCAGCCATAAGCAGCTGAACTAGCTTTCCTGGGATATCCCCTGATTTGTACTGTGCTGCAATATCTGTGACCCAAATACATTCTCACCATGGCTGAATCCAAAATACCAAGATGCCACGAACAAAGCCGGGTGGTGGTGGCGCATGCTTTTAATTCCAGCACTCGGGAGGCAGAGGCAGGCAGATCTCTGTGAGTTCTAGGCCAGCCTGGTCTACAAGAGCTAGTTCCAGGACAGGAACCAAAAGGCTACAGANAAAAAAAAAAAAAAAAAAAAAAAAAAAAAAAGAGAGAGAGAGGGAGGGAGGGAGGGAGGGAGACAGGGAGGAAGGGAGGGAGGGAAGGAAGAAAGAACGAAAGAAAACAAAACAAGATGCCACAAACAAACCTGGGAAGAGATGGCCCCAACATCAGAACACTGACATTTTTCATTTATACTCTCCAAGGGTACTTTCACTAACTAGGTCCCATACCTACACATTAATTCTAGGTTTTAGAGTCATATAGTACCAATAATGATGATAGTATGTGCTAAGTGACAGTGTACCATATACTATCAGCTTTTCCTGTACAAACTCATTATATCTTTAAAAAGACGTTGTCAGTTAGATGCTTTTACTCGGGTTTGAGGAGTGGGGGACAAAAAAAGAATGACGTAGCACAAGTCTTGTAAACCATAACTATTTTTGCCACTTCTCTATACCACCAGTGAAGTATACTGAATCTCACCTTGCCCAAACATGCTAATCACCGGTAAGACCTAGCATAAAATAACCACGTAACTCATGATACCGCAAAGCAACTTTGTTTCAGTGTCTGGTGTGCTGACAGATGGAGCTTATGAGAACATTAAAAACTTATTATTTCTTTTAACTTCTGGATTCCTCATCATAGACATGCAACATCTATTTCCCAAGCAAATGGAGATGTACAGATCAAATACTATACTTTCTGCTCCAACATACAGTGTGATCTGATGAGCGGCATTTAGAGTAGATAGCTCTGGCCTAATAAAGTTTTTATTGTATTTTAAGCCATAGCCCCAATTAAATATTTGTGAGCCATTTATGCGATTTTTGTCTTTTACTCTTCCCTCGTGAGGGTAAGAAAGGATAAAGAATTGTTTACTTCTCAAAGGCCATGAATGGCAGTTCGAGGAGGACATTAGTCCTGAAATCTTGAACAACAGAGGAATGATTACAATGGGTCAAAAAATATGAAGTTTCCATAGGAAGCAATTTCCTTGTGCCCTCTGCTTGTACAAAAGGGTACAAGCAGAGTGGAAGCATGTGGACCTAGGAACTTGGTCTTCCACCTAGCTAAGGTCTTGGCTACTAAAACCTCTCTCTAGAAGTTCTGTGTCTGACTATCATTTTTAGTTTGATTAGTCTGAGTAGCTAAGGTTCCTTCCTTTTTTTTTTTTTTAAAGAAACAGTGTATACTAGTGTTGTTTTGTTTTGTTTTGTTTTAACTATATACTTTTGCTGGGTACAGCTCTTGGAAACATTTAACATTGTTGCTAGATCTCTAATAACATCATCCTTAAATGCTTCCTGATAAGAAATGGGTACAGACAAACATACTGGGTTAAGGAAACTGAGAAACCCATTAAAGATTCTGACACAAGTAAATTGGTATCTGGAGACCCGAGGTTGGGCTGAATGCTTCAGAAAGGCCTGTCCCTGACACATTTTAAAGTTTATTGTGAGCAAACACCTCTTATTAAATGTAAACAGCATCTCACTGGAGGTCAGAGACTCGCCGCTGCAGCATATCCCAAGGTAATACCACTTTAAGCTCCACATAAACTCTTAAGCAGTTTCTATCCTAAAACCTGACCGTAGGTGGTACAGTTTTTTACGATATGTTATAATAGTGCAATAAATCTGTTAGCTTAAAATCGAATCTCCGTGGCCTTTTAGAGAAATCATCATTAAATGCAGGGTCCTGTTAATGATGCCATTGAAGTGAAATTGTTTAATCTGCTAAGGGGGTGAAAGGTCACCAAATGAATTTTTTATAATACATCAACTTGACACGCAATAGGGAAAACTGTAATAGATAAAAGCAAAGGAAAAGGGCACTGTCTTCTTCTGATAGGTCAATAGCAGCCAAGAGAGTCACTCATCCACTTTCCTTTCATGATGGGGCTCCTTTTGCATTTAATATGGACACCCAATTAATACCTCAGTCCCACAGACAACCTCATTTTAGGTGACTTATAGCAATTTCTCCCCCTTCCCTGAAATGAACGTGATCACAATACATCATAGCATTGTGCGAATTAACGTTAATTGATTCAAGTTACCAAGCAATGATGGGCCGCTTATATAATCTAGGCGTTATTGGGTGCTAGAAGGGATGGAGGGAAGATTAGATTCCAGTGTCCGTTGCTGTGACGACGGGAGTCACCTGACACCTTGTTAGACAGTTGTAAGGTTCTATTGCTGGCCCCAGTGGGGTCGTCAGTAAACTGGAGTGATGTCCAAACATCATTACACGCTGCTCCAATATTAAAGCAAAGGGATTAACAACTTATTGCAAGCAACCTGGATTTGTCATTGTGCTGTCGTTATCCAATTTCCAACCGCTAATGTGACTGTAGCCTGCAGGCAGAAGGACCTACAGCCAAACTTTAAAAAATGGGGGAGGAACGTTCCCTCCATCTCCTCCAGTTTCAACAGCTATTTAGCAGCTGGCAATACCCAGTCAAGTATGTGAAACATATTTTTCCTTGCCATGCTTAAGTGCTGGCTGAAGGAGGAAGAGCGTGACAATGCAAAAACTTCCCAGCTCAGAGACCAGCAACATCACCACCGTTCTTCCCAACACGTGCTTCTAAACCTGGCACACATGGCGTGTTTACATCCTGGAAGATGAGACAATGGCAAACATAGAAAATGGAAATGAGCAAACCCTAGTGGTACAAACAAACGGTTTTCCAACAGGACCGCCTGTGGTGGCTGACGGTGGCGCAGGGGGTTTTGGGTACTTCACCCCTCCAAGGCCGTTTACTGGGTTTCCGCTAAACAAAACAAAAATAAATCCCCCCCCCTTTTTTTTTATTAGCTTTCCAGGGTAGCCTGCGCTACCATGGTCTCTCTGGTTTTCAATGGACTAGACAAATGGCACAGCCTATATGTGCCACAAAGGGGACCTGTACAAGGGAATAGGTGATCTCTGTACCTTGGAAGGAAAAAAATAAGTTTTCCAGTCAATTCAAGTTGGCAGTCAATGTTAGACCTCCTATTATGTATAAAACTTGCTTGAGGCAATGTGAGATATGCAAAGAGAAATGCAGCCCTCTAACTCTGCCCCTCGGCAGGATGATTCTATGCCTCTGGAAGACAAGAATGACTGACTTCCCTAGGTATCTGTCTGAACTGATACAAACTGTTTTATGCACATATAATGATCATATGATCCCTATTTATCCCAGGCAGCCTCCCTTAGGAGTTGCCCTCCCTAGTTAGGAAGAAATGTCTTATGATCTAATGGCGTTATGTCCCAGTAATTTCAAGTCTGGCACATCACAAGCCCTTACTCCATCTTACCATAACACTTTCTCTGCACTTAGGTCATGAGTTGCATCAGAAAGGCTACTACCTAGCTTGGCCTGGCCAATTTTAACTTTAGGTGCACCATCCACACGGCCATATTACTTCTGGACTAAATTATTTGTGACTGAACACTTGAAATAGCCTGAAATTATCCACTTAAAATAGCAGCATGCCAATAGTAAACAGGATACATCTTTTAAAAATTTCAAAGAAATGCAAACATTCCAGAAAAAAATCTAAAATATTCTAATTGGTAAGTTATTTAAGATATTATTTTATGATAAATCTAGCATGAATAAAATTTAGAATTAAAGTTATGCAGAAGAATGAAAATAAGAAGATTCTATACAAATGTTCAAATTTTTCTGTTTACATGGAGGCATGGTAGTGATAAAGAGGAAGCGACCTGGTCAGTTGTCCTCATCAGCTTAGACAATGAAACCCAATACAGACAAATTCAACAGAACCACCATATATTGGAAGCCCATGCATGCTTCAGCATTGCCAGGACATAAATTTCAACTGCACTAATAGTAGTGGTAAAAGTTTAGTTAGAAGGAAACAAAAACCTCTCAAAACCTTCTTAGCCGAAGAGATTAATACAAAGTGGTGAAAATTGTGGGCATGGAGATCTTTGTGTTCACAGATGAGCACTAGGGGAACCTGGAGTATTAATCACACAGAGCTGTTCCTTTAAGGGAAGGGATGCTGTGCTTGTTATCTACCCAGAAGGCTGTGTGTACCAGTCTGGTGACCTTTGCTCTATCTGTGGGGATAGAGACTGTCCTAGTGTCAGATTGTCCCCAGACCCTTACTGTAAATTTGTTTTCCTCCATAGTCAGTCTATACAACCTGTCATTATGGACTTCACAAAGAGATTTCATGCATTCACTTCTGATCCATCTTTAGCTTACTTTGTTCCTCAAGAAGATATATGCATACTTAGTTGTGCACGTGGGTTTGTGTTAATTATCACCAGAGTAAGTTTTCACCAAATTGGTTTAATTATCTACATCAAATTCTCTAGGTTTTCAATAATGATATAATAAAATATTTATATATATTGTTTAAATTGGTGTAATATGTTGGACATGATAGCTGTTCAGATAATATTTGGGAATAAAATTTGCTGAAATGTGAGTTTTCATTAGGTTATCTTATTTATCTATACACTCACTATATGTTTCTACAGATTTTAATGCATCTTTAAAATAGTTTGGATTAATTTTTGGAACAGGAATCTATTGTGCATGAGAACAGAGACCTGAAAGATGCAGGGATGTTAGCAGCAGTAACAGATATAGATAACAACTTATTCCCAAGGAAAAGCACAGAATAACATACAAGCTCCAAAACAGCAATCAAGGATGCATTGCTCTCAAGCCATTTAGTATAAGAAGAGTAGACCTTAAAGACATTAGGGCAGACATAGAACTCTGAAATGCATGGTAATCTCACTGATGACCAAGGTGAATCATCAATAAAAGTGAGACTGTGAGTTGGGAATGAATTGTGAATGTCCTTCTATGTTCTATTTTTTTTTGCTTTTTTTTCTATGTTCTATTTAATAAGGCTAGGTATTCAACTTTAACTGAAAATTTGTATTTCTTTCCTTTCTTTATAGTCCATTATAATTTCATATTTACTAAGTACACAAGCATCACCATGAACTTCTGATCTTCACCCTCCTCTACACAAGTGATTTTACTGTAACTGTGTGTTCGTATGCAGAGTGAGGTGGCAATGGGCAACAAACTCAAGGATTAAAGCACAGTAAGCTAACACTCTACCAATTGAACTGTAGTGTCTGACCATTGGTGCTACGGGTCTGAACTCTGGTCTCCATGCTTACAGGGTAAGTCATTTACTCATTGAGCCATTCCCATAGTTCCTTAAATCATTTTATGGGCCCTTTTCTGCCCTAACACCATTGGCACATTAAGTTGTTCTCACACCTTGAAGTGCTCTGCTTTCCTCTTTGGACTCTTTCCTATGGCAGGAAAAATTCTGCTTCTCTAAGTCCAAGGTGTTTGAATGAGCCAACTACAGTAACTCAGGTTGGCCTTCCCATTTTAAGGTCAAATGTGCCACAGAACATAGTAACTAACAAAGCTATTTCTTCATCATTCTGAGGGCCAGGAGATTACAGAGGTGTGTCTTTAGGGAGACATCACAGAAGTTCTGCCAACTACAGACAGCGTTGGTATTTTGACACTTAAATTTCTGTAAGGGAGATAACCAGAACTAATTTTATTATTTACTGATACTGTATGTATGTATGTATGTGTGTTTGTATGTATGTATGTACCAGATTATATACACCCTGGCTCAATACACGAAGTAGTGAGCAATCTAGGAAGACATCTCAGTCTCTGATATCAATATGCACAGGTACCTATGAGTCCGTGCATGCATAGTCTAGTATGAGAATGAGTGAGTAAAGAGACTGGAGAGAAAAGAGAAAGAAATGACAGATCTTCAGGAGTGAAGATCAAGCTTCCAGTGAAAGGATGGCAGGCAGCAGTGCACATTCTGTTGGGACTTCTGAATACAACACATGGAAACAAGATCCCAGCGGGGAACTTCTACCTTAAAGAGGGAATGTACAATATGTGTTCCTCTCATCCCATCAAAATCTCCACTGAAGCTACCTAAAGCATGAAACTGGGTAAGGCAGTGTGGAAAAAAAGAAAGGAATAAAGGAAATAGGCAAATGGACAGCAAAATGACGGCATATGTTAACAATAGTTTGAGAAATGAACAGCAAGTCCATGCAACTGTCCTAAGCAGGCAGAGGAAGTTAAAATCCAAATGTCCTGACAGGAGTAAAGGGAGAAATTGACTGCATACCCAAAAAGTAGACAGCAACTTCATTTCCCCTCACAGTCTAACGTGCTAGTTTCTTGAGAATAAGTAGTGATCATCTGGTAATATATGTTTCCAAGATAGCCTCATTTGTTGAAATGCCCGCAACCCCTGTATATACACGAAGGGAACTTCCAAAGAACTTCGTTAGTGGTTCCCCACTGAAAGGAACTCATGTACAAACTCATCTCTGGTGTCTCAAGGGCAATTCATTAGTGTGCCAATGACTCTCGGAGTTCAGTAAAGGTCCTAATTGATATTGGTAAGAGCTGAAAGACACCAAGCTGGCCTTGGGGCCTGTGTATGGATGGCTCCAAGGCTTTTCAGCATACTGTGCAATGTTCAGGGACAGGGGAACATTGGTAGGATTTGTCAGTTCTATGCATGCTGATTCTCACTCAGCAGACATTTCTATCAGGTACGCTTTTCTTTATTTTCCCATGGTTTATGGTTTTTGCCATACATTTGGAAAATCTCTCTTAAGATACCAGGTAAACAGAGATGGGGAAAAATAACCAATATCAGGGGAAAGTCCAAACCATATTATTCATGCTTCATGATTTTTTTTATTAGATCAGAAAACTCTGAGTCAGGAGTGAAGATGACATGTTATGAGTGCTGGTGAGTGGTAGAGGTGACCTTTGTGCTAAAGCCATCTCATGTCTACAGGATAGGATGATTTGCCCCACAAACATGTGCTACATTCCTTCTTTGCTCTCCGTTCACTCTGCAGGGTTCCCCTGATGGACCTTCACTACTTCTAATCATTCTCTTCTCGTATACTAAAAGATGAATACACACTGCAATGTTCAATATTTTGGAACAGTGAACAAAATAAAGCAACAGGCTATAGCTTTTATCTGTAGGTATACATATAGATTTATAGGAACTTAGTGAAGCCTAAATGAAACTACAGTAAGAGAAAAAAATGAAGCAAAACCAAAACACATTAGCACCATTGATACCCAACCCATATGACCATACAGAATGTAGGAGTAACACTAGGGAGCATGGCAGACAGATAAGTGGTTAAAAGCACTTATTGCTCTTGAAGAGGACCCGGGTTTGGGTTCTTGTACCTCCCTGGTGACTCACAACCACATGAAACCCTAGTTCTAGAGGATCTAATTCCCTCTTATTACTTCCACAAGTACCTGATATACATGTGGTATACATACATACATACATACATACATACATACATACATACAGGAATACACTTGTACCCAAAAAATAACACAATCTAAAAATAATAGTATCAGTAATTGGTTAAAATTTTGTGCTTGGCAAAAATACTGTTCTATATTAGAAGGTGTTGTTTTTGTGTCTATCAACAAAATGAATACATGTGTTCTCATTGTTATAGTGAAAACTGTAATACAAACTATTAACTAATGAGCTTCCATATGGATAGTTACTCTACATAAAATTTTAAGTACCCTCTCTCAGAAATGAACATTCTTCTGGGTAGCCAATATATGTGATAAGTTCCTGAAATCATATGCAAACCAGCAACAAAAATGTACTGAGCATGTTATATTTATATATTTTATGCAAACACTCAGAAACATATACATACACATCTGT
>NW_026068106.1:1739447-1742351 GCF_014885135.2 Alexandromys fortis
AAAGGGAGAATAAGTGGGAAGGGCTAGAAGGATGAAAGAGACAGAGAAAGTGATAGAACTGTATTTCACCTAAATGTGTTTTTTTTTAATGTCAATAAATGAATTGATTGAATTTGTCTCTAATTAGGTGTGTAGCTTTGGCTTTTTAAAATTTGAATTCTAGTGAATTGTTTGCAGTTGATTGTAAAGAATACAGGCCCAAGAAATCACCCTTCATCAAGATGTTCTGATAATGCTTACCTATAGCCTGCGACTCCCTCTGACTGAGTCACTAGTAGGGCCCCCACAGTCATTCCAAGAACATTTTCCAGGACTCCAGTCTGTTGAGCAGTGATAACTTGGTGAGCCAAATTCTGCAGCCTGTTGCTTGGTAAGGATGGAATAAATTCAGTGCTCCTTACATTTGGCAGATCACCTATTTCAATGACAATCACCTTTGAGAGAGTTTCCACAGAGGTTGTTGGTGTGATTTTATAAGGCATCACTTTTGCCATGAGAGGTCTGCGTTGACCAGATCTGGTAGAAGCACCACCACAAGTTACAGTTGGGCAATTACGCTTTCGTTTTCCTCTACTGTTTGCAATGGCTTCTAAGGTCTCTTTGTTGCCAGGCATCTCAAGCTTGAATTTGATTTGGTTTGGGTCAATCTGTAAGAAGTGTGTTAGCCTTTCAAGCATCACTCTTTCCCAGCCTTTCTCTGGGACTGAAAATGTCACAGTGAAAGCCAAATGAATGGAAACACTTGAGTGTATTTCAATAGGCGCCTCTCCTTGCAGGACAACATATAAGAGGTTATTCATGATGTCAAAGTAGTTGGCACCAGCAGACTCATCCAACAATGAAGACGCTGACTCTACTGGAGTAGGTGGAATAAATCTTTTTTCTAAGAAAACATGAGGGCTCTGAATCTCATTGTAGAACACAGCCAGAACTAGCTTGGAGGCACTTCTATTGCCAAGTAGAAAAAAACGCAATAATGGAGGTGTTTGCTCCACAAAGCATACTTTGGTGATTTGCCTGGTAGGTAAGATGGAATAGAAAGTAGACGTAGAGGAAGTGCTAGAGCATAGGGTACTGTCCTTTACCCTGCTAAATGTATCAACAAAGCCATTAGTAACAGATACAAGTGGGTATGACCTTGCAACTGTCCAAGGCATATCTACATTATGGAGAATTAGGATCACGTGGTCAGTCTGCTTGCAGAAGAAGCCCTGGATCATTGCTCGGAATGTGCATTTCTGTTCTTCTCTGAAGATACCTGCGACAGAAAGCAAACAAATGAGTAGCATATGAGTGACACCTAGGGAGGATTTATAATCCACTCTTCTCATCATTGTCTGTTATGCTGTCAGATACTTATTGACCATTTGACTATATTAGATACTGGGAACACAAAGAAATCTTAAGCAAAATATGAAAAGCTATATACATTAAAGAAAAGTCACCTGACACTTCTATGATAAATATCTTTCAATATTATAAACAAAAACAATGTTTAAGTGAAAACAGATTTGACTATGTAAAATAATTGCATCAGGAACAATTGGGGGGGGCTTAAGAAAAAAGAAACTAAATTGTCATATTCTTATATGCACATATGACAACAAAGCATCCAAAATGGCTTGGTGTTTCTCCCTATTATTAATAATCAGTTCTCCATCAAACACCGTTACATTTGAAGTCTTGACACTACCTGGTAGAAGCTTCAGAACCCACATTAAGTGTTTGATGTCATATGAATGCCTCAACTCATATGTCTGTCATAAATACCAGGTTGTGACCTATGCTTATAAAACAACTATGGGCACCTGTGACCTCACCTTGGATTAAATTTGATAAAGATTCTCACAAAAGATGCTCACAAAACTCAGAGCAATACCTTATCTATTTACATATTGTAGAGGAAATTGTAAAATAAAAAGACATGAATAACCAGATGCAAGAAATGTACAGCATAAAGTGTTTTTGAAAGATACAAAACTCCTATCCCCACTCCAGGTGGGCCTCCCACCACATTCTTTATCCACACAAAGGCTCGCCAAGACTTACTTATTGAGAATGAAGGTGAGTTTTATGAAATCACTGGTCATCATTGGTTAATTAAGTTACCCAACCATCTTCTCTCCCTGCTTGTTGCAGGGTGGGACTACACGTTCCAAGCTTTTAGTCACATGACTTATTCCCCTATAAAGATCTTTCATATGACTAGTAGAAATCTAAGCACCTAAGGAAAATGACAATTGAAACTGATGTAAGATTCCGTCCCACCTTAGCATGGCTACCATCAAGAAAGGCAGGAGACTGTGGGTAGATAAGAACACTTAGTCACTGCTGGAGAGATTGCAAATTTGTGAGAACACTATGAAAATAATTATAAATGTTTCTTTAAAAAAAAATCAAAAAGTAGAATCCTGTGGTACAGCTGTACCATTATAAATACACTGAGAATTTAAAGTCTTACCATAGCTACATCTACATGTTTATTGGTATTTTGTTTACAGTAGCAAGGTAAAGTCAGCCTAGATATCTATTAACTCATAAATGGATGATGAAAATGGGTGTACATGCACAGTGGAGTTTCATTCAGTGGTATAGAAAATGAAATAATGACTCAAAAACCCATTGCCATTGTTCTTGAGGTCTCAGTAGCCCTCATTGTCCACTATGTTCAGTGAGACCTGTTTTAACCCAGGCTTTTTCAGACCCAGGCCAGCTGGCCTTGGTGAGTTCCCGATAGAACATCCCCATTGTCTCAGTGTGTGGGTGCACCCCTCGCGGTCCTGAGTTCCTTGCTCGTGCTCGCTCTCCTTCTGCTCCTGATTTGGACCTTGAGATTTCAGTCCGGTGCTCCAATGTGGGTCTCTGTCTCTGTCTCCTTTCATCGCCTGATGAAGGTTAATATTC
>NW_026068106.1:1742764-1764008 GCF_014885135.2 Alexandromys fortis
TGGGGAAGAGACAGAAATCTTTAATAAATTAAAAAAAAAGAAAATGAAATAATGGCATTTGTGGGAAAAATTGATGGAGCTGGAAGAAATTACT
Source organism: Alexandromys fortis (assembly GCF_014885135.2). Lineage (NCBI taxonomy): Eukaryota > Metazoa > Chordata > Mammalia > Rodentia > Cricetidae > Alexandromys > Alexandromys fortis. The sequence goes on from NW_026068106.1 coordinate 1,742,859, forward strand.
ATCGTAAGCAAACAATTCCCAACCCTGAGAACTGGGACTACCACATGTTTTTTGTCATGCAAGTATGTTAGCTTTTAATCTTGTACCTTATATGTGTGAGGTATGGGGCTAATGAAACTAGAAAGGGGGTATAGGAAATGAAAGGGGGTATCTCACTTGGGGTGAAAGAGCATGCCACAATCCATGTGACCTGAAAGGAGTAGGGGGGATGATGAAGGACCACAGGAGGGGCATTGTGGGGGGGGAATCAGTAAAAGACCAATAAAAACAATTATGTGTGGGATTCCACATTTAAATCTTTTACTTTGTATATTAATCTGAAAAATAATAACAAAAGAAAGGCAGTAAGGACATTTATAACTTATTAAAGCTAAAAAACAAAAGATTATTTGACAAAGGAAAGAAACAATCAAAGTCCTATTTAGCTGTAAGCCTACAAACAGCAGCAATGCCTGAACCACAAGGCATCTATAATGGGGCATCATTGGCACAGATCCCTCGCTTGACCTAAGGCTTGTTTAACAGGAGGGTATTTGTCTGGTTCTGTAAACATAGCCAACTACTTATGACCGAAAAAATCATAGATTTCAGAGGAGAATCTATTATTGCCAGTTTCTTCAACCAAAACAATTGAACTGTTTGTATAATACTTTTCCTTGTACCCACAGTGAGTATAGCTCTCACTTCTCATCAAAGATTTTTTTGGAACAGTTGGACACTATTACAGAGGCCCAAACCTGGTCAAAACACATAAAATGTGACTATGGGGTACCCTGCCCCAACCAATACACCTGAAATGTAACACCTATACCTAAGGCTCAGGAAAATAAAAGACAAGCCAGCAGAAAGATTATAAAAACAAGAAGACCAGGATGTCTGTCGGATTAGTGTCCCTTACACAATGGCAGGGAAAATGTACCCATGACCTCTCAGCAATATGGTTACTTAAAAAGACCCACGGAGAATGTATCTGTTGATAGTCACTAGTCTCTTTCACTTATCAAGCTTCCAGTATTCAATCATGTGGTTCCACCTGGATGATTTTTATCTAATCCCAATCAGCTGCTGAAGGCCTGCCTCCCAACACTATACCCGGGTCATTCTTGTCCTACTGATACCTTGTGATGTGGGTTTTCCCTCTATATGCTGTGATTACCATTAGTTAATAAAGGAACTGTTTTGGGGCCTATAGCAGAACTATAGGGGAACAGAGCAAGGAGGGGAATACTAAACGGAATGCTGAGAGAAAGGAGGAGAAGTCAAAGAGAAGCCATGGACCCGCCACCAGAGACATATGTAGTGAAACATTGCTGGTAGGCCACATCCTCATGGCTGTGCACAGATTAATGGAGATGGGTTAAATTAAGATGTGAGAGTTAGCAAATAAGAAGTTAGAACAAATGGGCCAAGCAGTGATTTAAATAATATGGTTTCTTTGTGATTATTTTGGTGCTAAGCAGCCAGGAACCAACAAGCAGGCTTCCTTGCAATAACCTTGAAAGAAGGAATAAATTTCAACTTTATATTTGAAGTGTACAAATCATATTCAAAAAGAGTTTCACCAGACATTGTTTATTATAAGATATTTTTATCATACTTTCCTCACATCGACTTCTCTCCTCAAATGAAAACATTTCAATCTAACATATTTTCACTCAGTCTGCTTTTAATTAAGAGTTCTTTCTTTCCAAATCAAGGAGCTTCTATGCCATTATACCCAAAGATGAGTGCCTCATTCAACACTCATCAGAGAAGCTTCTTCTTTCAGTTGATGGGAATTAACACAGATACCCAAAACTGGACAATGTGCAGAGAGAGAGTCCTCAAGAAAATGTTTTACCAAATTGCTTCCCTCGAGACTCAGGGATCTATGAAGACGAGAAAGTAGAAAGGTTCTTAGAGCCAGATGTGATTGACTCTAAGGAATCTGCAGCTTCCAGGAACAACTGGACTGATACACATATGACTTCACAGAGACTGTGACAGCACAAAGTTGTTAATTATAAATTAAAAATACTATTATTTATTTTAATGCAATTTATTCTTTTCTTTTCTCATTGATTTTCTTTTTCAATGCTTAAAAAGGTGTGCTTAATGAAAAATGTATTAAAAATCCAAGAGATATTCTAATGAAAAAGGTAAATTTTTTTATGTAAATATCAGATTGTGCCTCTATATTCAAAAGCTACACAATACTACAATTATTTCAATTATTAAATCTTTTTTAAGATTATCTTTTGTTTAAAAATAGTTCTATACAATATATTTTGATTATGTTCTTCCTAGTTCTCAAAGTCCTGCCAGGTCCTCCTCACCTCCTTACCCACCCAACTCCATTGTTCCCTTTCAAAATTAAAAAGTAAAGCAGAAACAAAAAGCCCACAGAAGAAATGTGAGATTCATTTGTTCTGGCCAAGTACTCCTGTTCACATAGAGTGTGGTTGATGCACCCGATGATAGTCCATTGGAGAAAACTGATTTTCCTTTCCCCAAAAAGTCAGTTTGCAAACAGCTCCTCGGCAGGGCTGGAATTTTGTGTCTGCCTCCCCTTCTCAGCGGTTTGGAACTGTGACTAGTAAAGTGTATTGAGAAGGAAAGCATACCCGATTACATAATTTTCAAAATTTTGGTCAATAGGCTTCAAGAGAATACCTGAAGGTGATCTACATAAAGGCCTGTATGTAGAAGCACAGTAGTCAGACAGTATAAAGAGATAAGCCACATACCTACAATGTACACTAGCCAGACCAGGGGGTTACATTTCTATCTGCACCAACCAGACATGGGGGGAAAAAAAAACAACCCTAAACATTCAGCAGTGCTTTATTAATAGGTTCCCATTTCACTTTTTATCCTGTTAGTATTCTTTTATTTTTCTTAACTTCCAATGTAGAAGCAATTGGAAAAATCAAATATGTACCCCTAACGAATTACCTAGGATGATAGGCTGCTGAGCTTTTTTGGAAGAGTTCATTTCATTTTGGTTTGCCTTATGTCAGGGAGTCTCTAATGAAGCCCCAGGGTACCTCTAATTCCTACTGATGCTTCCTTATTTTTTCCACTAAAAACCATTCCACTCTACTGCCAGCCTGTAAGTCTTCATCAAACACAAAAGGTATGGGATGATTGCTTTGTACCAAGTTCAGAATGACTGGTCTTTGCTTATTGTCCTTTCGATACTCTTTGTTTAATCGTACAGCTGTCAAGGTTTGGAGTAAATTTCCTACTTTGATAAGAATTTCCTAGTTTGATAAGAACTTTGGTAAGTATGCTAGGATGGAGATGAAACAGTGGGTCAAATACTATGACCTCCTAGGAGTGGAGAACATTGCCTACTGTGTGAAAATAAGACACCAGTGAGATCAATGAGACAACCCCACGTTGTCAGCCTCTGAGGAGCAGTGGTTACACAGAGGGATATTGCACACAGTATGGGAGCAACATAGATCAGGAAAGGAAACAGGGTTTGCGGTGTGACCTAAACAAACTGATTTCTTCACAGCCCAAGAGAGACCTAATGGAGTAAAGGGGGGAAATGTGTTCCTTGGAGATAAATATTGCACTAGTTATAAGTTCGAGATTTCATCCAGCTCAGGGAACAAACACATTTTGAACAAAGGGCATAAGAAGTTACCAAACTGTTGAGCATCTCAGGAAAGAAATGGAAGTTAGATAGGTAGATAGTGGTCTTGCACTGTGGCCAGAATGAGTGTTAATCAAAACACACTCCATTCTCATACTAACAGTTATGTGAAAATTACAAGCATTTGAAGTTCACAGAGTTTTGGTCAATGGAGTTCTCTGAGTTATTCAATGGATTTTAGTGGTAGCAAAGTGATCAATCCATGCATCATAACACGTCATAGCATGGTAGCTGAGGAAAGCTTTAGATTCAGAAATATCTGACAAGGAGCCCAAAAACCTATAGAAGCAGCATCAGGAAGGAGGCACAGTAGGATAAGTATTCAATGGCCCAGAACTTTGCTACATCTTAAAGTAGCCTTCACACCATAAATCTAATAGACCTTCTCTTCCTCTCTTCCTTCCTTCTTTCTTTCCTCTTTCCTTACCATTCTACTGTAATCTCTCTGTCTTTTCAGTCTTTCCTGTTTCCCCTCCTTCCATTCTTCTCTCCTTAGTCCCTTTTAAATTGTGAGTTTAATTATTTATAGTTCTTAGATAAAAAATTAAATCACAGTCATATTGACTCAACTACATAATTTAGAAATGAGGATGGGAACAATGACAGGTTAGGAAGAAGAAAAGAAAGAAGAAGAAGAAGAAGAAGAAGAAGAAGAAGAAGAAGAAGAAGAAGAAGAAGAAGAAGAAGAGGAAGAAGAAGAAACTAGAATTTCTAAAACTTTTAGTTTTTATTTTGAACCTGAAAAAATAAAATGATGTCTAAAGGACTCTCCAGAGAACAATTCTTAGACATAAAATTCTGTAATGTTGTGTACCACAGTGAGAAGTCACAAAACTCTGGGAGCTTTCTCTGCACAATTTCTTAATGAGCACATATGGGAAAATTCCTGATGTTGTCAAATCACATATTTGGCAAAATCTCTTTTGCTTTTGTATATTATTATTTATACCTTCAAATCAATATTCAAACATGATATGCTAGGAAAAGAAAATTATCACCACAATCTTAACAAAAGACAATTGCCTAAATCGTATCAATAAATTATATTAATTGACCACCATTGTAGCCAAATGTAAACTCTTGCTATTCCTAAATTAGAAATTCTATTTTAATGTCTTTAGAATTCAGTCATGGCTAAGAGATGCACTGTTTTGCAAATATCCTGTCATTCAGTTTCCTTTGACATCTGTACAGTTAATCAATGCTAGTTTTTTCAGTTTGGTAAGAGGCAAAATTAATAATAATAATAACAACAAGAATAAGTTTTCAAGCAAAACCACACAACACAGTAGCACTGAAGCGCAGCCAAACAGACACGGTTCTTAATTATAGCAGAGAATGCATGTTCACTGCTTTAAAAAAGGCTACACACAGCAAACCGACCTCCTGGTTCAACCCCCAGGGCTGATGGTGAGACCCCATGATCACTGTCTAGACTCATGTCTGAATAGCCTTCCATTGTTCCCTCGGATAGATGCTTTTCTCTCCTGCTTTTCTTGGTTGGAGAAGGCTAGTTTTGAATAATGATTATCTTCCTCACTTGTTTTTGCCTTTCCCTTTCCCACCTCACCAAATGGCCTCATCTGCCAGTCACAATTTTTGTGGTCTGCAATTCTGATCACTTTTAAATGAAACCCATGCTGGCTTTGGTAATCATAATGTCATTTACAATTTACCACTAAACACGTTTATTCAGTTAGTAGCACACGGGAGAAAGAGAACTCCATATGAACTCACCGTGAAAGGCCTAATCTGATTATTTCCTCATGAAAATCCAGGCAGGGGTGCTTGTAAGAGGGGCTGAGAGAAGAAGGGGAGAAAGCAAGGCCTGGCCACAGCTGACTTTGATAATCAATGGGGATGGATAAGTGATACAGCCTGGCAGGGCAGCCACCCAATCACCCCAGGGCATTCTTCTCGAAAAGGCAAGAGTGGACAGGTCATAATGAATGCTGAGTGACCAGTGAGCACTGGCTTGGCATATGCTATTGCACTCAGGGTGGACAAGCACAGTGACAAAATCCAGAAACTCCGCTTTAAGTGCGGGAAATTTGATTAAGCAGGTTGTATTTGTGTGTGCACATGTGCACATGAGCGCTTGCTTTGTGTGTCTATCACCTTCCTAAAATATCCTGTACATAAAACACACTCCGTCCTCCTTTCACCAGACTAGAAGCCATAGACCTAACGCCAGGAAAGGAGAAAAGTTAATTGTGTATGGTTTTAGGAGGAGAAAGAACTCTGTGGGGTGTATGTGTGTGTGTGTATACATGCACACACACACACTCAGGTTGCTTCCAGGGTTCTAACAAATATTAACTTTGTGTCAATATTTGTCCTTCCTGTCGTGAAATGAGGATTTTCCACCTCATTTCACGTTTGAAAAGAAAATATGCCAAAGGGGTCATCTCTGCTAGAGAAAAAAAAATTAACAGAAAAGAAAAAACAAAGAAATAACTTCTATTTTTTATTTAGAAAAATGGATCAAAAGAGATGGGGAAAAAAAGTATTTCTAAAATAAATGCTTTGACTCAAAGGCACGCAGAATCCTTCCATCTTGCCATTTCAACAAAAGAGAAAAATTTATATGTTTAAAATAGAATGAAATACATCAACATTAATGATTTTTTCCTCGAGGTTAACACCACCATTTCCCTCAACAATATTTTTAGCCATCCTGTGATATATTTCACAAACTACCATAAACTATAGGTGATCTTGACATAAACAAAATAAATAATCACTCACTTGTTTTCAAGAAATGAAAACGAATAATTTACCATTATCTTCTGCCAAACGATATTCATACCTCATCACTTCCAATTTAATACATATAAACGGGCACAGGTAAGATAAGTGAGGACCGGTTCCGTGTCTCCCCAATTATGGCTGTTGCTTATCCTTGAACCACAAAGAGTGACATTCCAAAATCTCAAAACTGTGCTTCTCAAGACCAAAGAAAGCAATAGAAATATTCAAAAGGATTGTTAAAGAAATCATGTTTTGCTTCTTTTAGATAGAGTAAACAAAATGATTTTTTGCTTCAAAATGGAGAAATGTTAACTAATATTGTTTTTTAAAACTTTGAAAGTAATGATTATGTGTTGGGATTATTTGGCAAAAGCAAGTTGAGAGTGATCTTACATGCAATATATTTGATATCTAAATGAACTATAACTATGCTAATATGAAGCTTAGAATTCGAGGTCTTTAAGTTCTGCTGAGTGATTATATTGTGTCATTTGCAGTAATTATAAAGGGAACACATATAATTGTTCATATACTGATACATACTACAATTTTAATAAGTAATCTATATAGGTAAGAGTGGTCATTGTAAATTCAAAATATTTATCAGTGTAAAATTTTGAGAAACTGTGTCATTGGACATAAAAGGTGCATCATTTATTTGCTGTTGAGTCCTGGAATGTCAAAAAATAGTGCATTGCTGGGTTGACTTTTACAATTAGCTAGAGAGTGTCACTTGGGAGCAAAGGTGACTACGTATGACACCATTTGCAACAAAGAAGGCCAGTCGAACAGTTGCCGCATTGTGGCTTCCAGTGGCTGTGGGATATGAGACAGGCAGGTGGGAAGGGAGCCCGCAGGTGAAGACGAACATGGGAGTGAAGCAGGTCAGTGTGCAGAAGGGCAGCAGGTGCGTCAGGAGTTGCTCCTCACCACCTCTCCCACACCCCCATGAGCAGTCTCACTGGTGGTTTGGGACTGGTCCTTATTGCCAGTGGGGACACCTTCCCAAAGGAGTTAGAAACAGACAACCACAGAGACCTCAAAGTGCACAGTGCAAGCTTGCTTTGCAGGACCTCTGTATCATGTTATCTTGGTGGGTGTTTCACAGTAATTTTTTTAATCTTTAATAGCTGTGATTTTTGAGAAAAATAATCAATGGTAAAGGGTAGAATAAGGGATGGAATGACAGGAAAGGGGTGAGGTGGAGGTGGGGGTGACGTATGGATCCAACTGCTCTTTCTTCTGAACCAGCCATTTTTAATGTTTTCGGTACCTTTTTTGATAAGAGAGCAAACGAAACCCAGGGACTATTTCATTTTATATTTTCTTACTATGTTGAAATCACATTAGTTTTACACTACTTGAAATAATAAGTGGCTTAGTATTTTGGCGGGTGGATTTGGGGAATAAAATTTCACCTACAAACCTCGATGGCTATGGTCCCAATTATGAAATCTATTATGTGAATACTACATTAGAAACATCCCAGGCAAATGTGGGCTCAGGAAGTAAGACCTGTGAGAGATCAGGTTTAGCACTGATTGCATCCTGCCTTCTCCACTTTGAAGCCCTGGAGAGGCTCCTCATCCTCCTTCGGACTCAGTTGTCCCACACGTATAGGGATTAACAGCTGCACACAATCCATGGGTTGATGCACACTCTAAAGTGAGATAATATATGTTCAGACTCCAAAATGAGCACCTGCCAAGAAATCCACGCAGTTACGTTCTCCATAACCGCAAGAGAAGCATCCTTTTAAACAACTTCGGTTTGTCCCTCAGCTCAAACTACTACTCACCTTGTGGTAAGTGTTGAAATTATTCATTCCCATGAACAGAGGGGAAAGAGACAAATTGCAGGCAAAGCGAATTCTTGAACCTTGCCCTAATGATGACTATTTTTAGAAAACATAGATAATGGAAATCCCATACATTCCCAGAAATGTGTGTGTTCGTGGGTTCAAGTCAAAAATCTGCTTTGCACCATTGAAGAAAACAACCCCACCCTGAAAATTCAGGATAATGTTTACTTCCATCCAAACTCCCCATTCCTTTGGTCCCACTGCTCCTCATCCCTCTCCTCTTCTCCTCTCCTCTCCTCTCTTCCTTTGCTAGCGAGCCCTGTTTGCTGCCTTTAAACACAGCAGTGTTCAGAGCTTAGTTTAAAGAGAAGGACAACCGACATCCTTCTTTACAAGTGCAGCTCCTGGCACCCTCTTTCCTCAGAATGATAAAGTTGCCCCCTCTCCAGCCCCCTTTTGGAAGCAGCCACAGTCATTCTGCTGAATGCCAAAACCGAAATGAATGGGACAGTGCTGTGGCCTGCTCCGAGCCGTGGCTATAATGAGATTTGAATGGGAAGCCCCGGACACAATAAATCTGCGCCATATGTGACCATTTCCTGTGTCAGTTCCTTTCTTGTAACCAGTGGAGACTTTTTTTCCCCCTCTCCTGACCCCACACCATGACTCTGAAATCTTTCATGGCTGCTTATGGGCCTCGGGCTCTTTACAGCAGTTGTATAAATAAATGAATTTGACAGCAAACATCATAACAGTTAGCCGTAATGTGTGTTCGCCAGAAGTGCCTATACTACCCACTGGAGAAATGGCAGAGGAAACAGCTTGTTTTGTTACCTAAACAAAAGTAGTTTCCTTTGACAAGTGGTGAAAGGATTAGTCAAATTAACTTGAAATCCACTGGGACTAGTTTTGCCAACTTGCCCTGCCAGAGAAAACTTTCCCAGCGTCTCAGTGCCTGGGACACACAAGAGATAAATTCCCTCCTCTTGTTCTGACATAAAAATGTAGGCTGGTACATGTTAATCTATGTGCGAATGTTGAATGTCAGGTAGGGGGTCTTAGCTCCAGCAAAAGGTCCCTAAGCCAGCTCTGGCAGAGAAGTCACAGGTAATGGCTGGGAAGAAAGGGTGAGGTGGCTACCATGACGGTTTACTTGCTCCATAGAGATAGTAAACCAACACCTCCAAACACTTCCTTCTTTTTCTTATCATGCCTTTGTTCGAGAACAAACTCACAACACCCACACCTAATAGTTGCTCCAAGAAGCCAGGATTTTCCCTGCTTCATCACAGTCGGCATAAAATGAGATTTTCCATATTTAATGAATTTGAACCCATTTCAACAAATATAACAATAGCCCAGTTTCTCAGTTCTATGGGCTAGTCATCTAAAAGACCTCAAATATCTGCACCAGCTTGGATGGCATCTGTATGCGGGGAGTGTGACACCCACTGTGATTACACTCCACCCCAGGTTATATGATATTGAGCAAGTTGCTGCGTTCAAGTTCTGACTCAGTTACTCACATTCTCTGGGACCACACTCAAGCGAGTTCCCCTCAGTGCACCTCTCTTTCCTCCTTGTTAACGAGGAAGTTTAACGGTATGGCACAATCTCAGTCTGGTTTTTGTTGCTGTGGGTTATGAATAACAACATCTCAAACTGGGGCCTTTATAAAGAACAGTTTTATTTCGCTCACAATGCTCCAGACCAGACATACAAGACTGAGCAGTAACATGGGTTTGCTCTTAGACTGTGATGTCTGTCTCGTAAGTGGAAACATGGAAGGACCATTGGGCTCATACAAAGAGTGGACAAGCAGGGGGCCACACATGTTCAGGAGAACCAACCCACTGTTTCAGGGCCACAAATCCCTTTACAAGGGGTGCAGAGCTCTTGTGGCTCAAGCACCTCTTCTCCACCCCATACCATTACATTGGAAGTTAAATAGCAAAATGAATATTGAAAAGACAGACCACACTAAATCACAGCAGATATAAAGCTTATAATATGGTTATAACAATTAAATGTATTTTTAAAGTTCAGAGATGTAGCCGACGCGTATTATTTGTTTTTTGTTAGGCCAAACATGGAAACCTGAAAGTCAGTCTCCTTAGCAACAATACCATCCTTTTATGTGACAGCTTAATATGATCAGAAATATTTTAGAAATAAAGTAGAAAATTCCAGGACAAAAATCATAATAGTCACTCTATTCAAGCCGATGGCTATTGATTTCAATGACAATTTACTTACAATACAAATATCACATAGACCCCACAAGTATTTTTATGTAAAAAAAAGTATTTCTACTCTGCTTATGGTGGTATGCTTTGCAATGGTGAATCAATCACTGTCTATAGAACTCCCCTAATGGTGAACATAAAAGTCAGTGATCAAGCAGGACGTTGTGGTGTGCACCTGTAATCCAAGTACTCAGGAACTAGAAGTAGAAGGAAGAGTGGAGTTCGAAGCTAGCATGAACTAAATACTGGGTTCAGGGTCAGCCTGGGCTGTGTAGCAAGATTCTATCTCAAAAATCCAAGGACTAGGAATGTAGCTCAGTGGGAAAGAATTGGCAGCAAATTCAGGGCGGGAGATCTGGCATACTTGCTGCTAAGCCCAATGGCCTGAGTTTGATCCCAGAAACTCACTCCTAATATGGAGTCTCAAACTGTCCTCTGAACCCCACATGTGCACTGTGGCACATGCAAATGTACCCCTACATACACACCATAAATAAATGCAGTGCAAATGGATTGTAACTTAGCAGGTAGACATAAGGATAAATACAAGTAGGCATTTCAGTATACAGTGTTCCTACTACCTGTACAATGGTTTTAGTGTCTTCATTTTTAACAACCCGACAGGTCTACTGGTTTACGATTTCTTCACATCTAGTCAAACTGTGGAGAAAAGTCAGAACGAGTAATGCATTCAACGGCATAAAAATAAATGGACTATTCAAGGTTTCTTCTTAAAGCAGTGCCAATAAAACTAGAAAGTGATAACTGAAAGGAATGAACCCTGTTGCTCCAAAAAAATGACAAACATGAAGGAGACAAAACAAATACGCTGTCCGAAACAAGCTGTTTGGGAACTGGGAGGTAAACGGTATTCTTCTAGGTAAAGTGGCCTTAAGTACAACTCTGCTTATGATCGAATCAACTGAAAGCCCTGGCTTACCACTGTGCCCCATGCACAGACAGAAACCTACAGCAGCTTCTCAGGAGTTAGTCTGTAGGAAAACGACTTTTTGCGGGAGGCAATCTGTTGTAAAATGTCAACTGATAAACAGCTGTGTGCAAATCCTTTCCCAAGATGTGCTACTGAACACCTTTGCTGACCCAATTTAGGGTTTCTACATATGAAGATTTATGAATGACTCCAGATCCTGGGGCCAGAGGGCCACCAACACTGAATAAACACGGCGTTGAGTAGCACCTCTTTGATTAGCCAGCCATGGCTTCTGCCTTTTAATTAGCAAGTGCACACTGTCACCTTGTAAAGTCTGTTTTTCTCCGTTAAAGGGAAACACACAAGGTGACCGAGAAACTTTATAAGACCAGGATCCTTAACCAGGCTCTGTATATCTGTGTGTGTGTGTCGGGGAGGGAGGGGACACTTTCAAGCTGTTTCAGTATTTTCTGGGTACCTATGAAAGCACATATGAGCCTAGTTGTAGCTCAGGAAGTGCAAGGCTAGGATATCTCTTCTTAAGAGTAGGCAGAGTCATTAATTAGTCCTTAACCATAGAGGAGAGAGAATGAAGGTTCCTTTGGGGCCATATAATTTAATTGAAGGAGTTGGCAAAGCACAGGCTACAAGCCAAGTCTGGCTCATTGACGAATGCTCTAACGGGCTTTTCCTCTGAACATAGCCACGGTCATTTGCTGGTGTCTTATCTGTGGCTGCTTTCACCTTGAGAGCAGAATTGAGAGATTTCAAAAGAAACCATGTGGTCGAAAGCATGGAAATATTTAGTGTGTTCATGCTTGGTGTTCATGCCGGTGTCTGTTCGGAGCTCTGAGCCTGTCTCTGAGACAGTGACCAGTTGAAGTAGAAGATAGAATTTAATCCCTCAGCCTGGATACCAGCCAAGCACACTGTGACCAAAAACACAAACAGGAAAAAAATCTTGGCTATTTGGGGGCACTGAAATATGTGGATTGATATGCATCCTAGCCTAGCCTCCCTGGATGGAAGTTAGTATACGCATGTGCTAAATACAGATGAATCTTTTGATCTGAATATACCCACTGCTTCCTCCTTCAAGAATAGGAAAAAAGAACATTGGGACCCTTTGTCTTCATTCCATTTAGCTTGACCTCAGGACACAAGTGGGTTCTTAGAGACATGGTCTAGAAATTTTCCTACAATAAGCACAAATAGCCCTGGTAGACATCATCCCAGCATCTGCTTCATCTAGTGTCTGGGGACAAACTTCTCTGGCAAAGCACGATGGGAAGACACGTTCCATTCACCACTGCAAATGTGCCGTCTAGTTATGCAGAAGAAATTTCCTTGGTGTGGTACTCACAAAATAATTACTGACATGACTAAAAAAAGATGTGTTTATAAGCCCAGGATTGGCATGCTCAAATCTTTTATTAGTTCTTATATTTAGGCATTGACAGTTTTAAAGTGGGTGAACCATGCATATAACTGGCTGCTCTTGCTCTTTTTTTTTTTCTCTTAAGACAGATCTTCACTTTTGAAAGTAAAACAAACAAGTTTGCTTCTTAGAAGGAATAACCACGTCCTTTCAGCTTCACAGGTGGGCAAGCTGAGCTAACAGGCTGCCACTTCAGCTCCATAGAAAGCATGGCGGCATCGAACTCTGTGTCCCTGGACTCAGCTGGAGGAAGGCTGAGCCAGGGAGGATCTTGCCCAGCAATGTGTTTTAGTCTGATAAACAGAAACATATTCGAGATATGAATCCCAATTTAATTTCTTCCTACTCTTTGTGAGACTTGAGTATTGACAGGCTACAATTCACTTCATTTTCTTTGTTATATATGCAAAGGTATACATCTTGACATTTACATAATGCAGGAAAACCATATAAAAATGAATACACAGGGGACCAGGAGACAGAGGATGGGTTGGACTGAAAGGAAAGGAGTCACCTGAGCATCTAGTGTTGAGAAATGGAAGTCAGGAGAGAATGGACGGGGAACACAATGAGATCGACGAGGTACTACTTAGGCATTGAAACAAATCAACTCTCCTGTTTCTGACACCTAGAATTTCAGGATACAAGTTTCTAGGTACATTGTTCCCAGTTCATCCTCCACTTCAGGGACTCTTGAGGCTGAGGCTTCATTACTAAACAAGATACATGAATGTTGAAGATAATATGGAATTCAGTTTTGAGCAACAAACCCAAGCTGTCTTGCTGAGATACATTCTTTGTGTATCTCATATCCCTAGCACCCACAGAAATGCCAGCTGAGCATGGTGCCTCCCATAATTTCAGAAGGTAGAAAAAAAGGATCCCTTAAGCAAGCTGGCTAGCTCAGTTCACTTTATCATTGAGTTTGGAGAGAAGCAGCCTCAATGAATAAGATCCAGAGCAACTGAGGAAGCCTCTGGGTGTCAGCCATGGCACCCTACATGCAAGTGCACACACGTGCATGTATGTACCCCCACACATATCTGAACATGCACACACATGTGCATATACATCTACCGCATTCATGCAAAAAAAAGAGAGAAAATCTTATCACTGACAGAAGTTTTCAATAAACTACGAGACAAAGAGGGGTCTGAAGTTTTAAGACAGGCACTTGAAATGTGTCTACGGAGACTAGTCTGACTACAAATACAGCACAGAGACTCCACATGAAGCAGAATACTTTATTCAGCAAACTTCTAGTGCTGCTTACCCATGTATGAGTGAACTGTGACAAGCAGTACACAATTAGATCTCCCTGCGGGGAAACTTCAAAGTAATGACTTCAGATTTGAGTGAAACCTGCAGGAGAAGTAGGAAATCAAAAATCACCTGAGAGGGAGTGGATCACGTCAGTGTTTTTTTAAACTCTGAGCAGTAGCGTGACTGAGAAGAAATATAGGGAATAATGTTAATTATCTCCGCTTCATTGTCTAGTTCTGACATCTAAGCATGGGCTGAATACTATTTCTTGGGCTTTCATCATTATTCTAATAGAATAGCAAATTTGGGGAATGCAATGATAATAAACAATGACGGGAGACATAATGCCTGCCCTCGGAAAGCTTTTAGTTATGTCTTTGGGGGAAAAAAAAGAGTTGTCTGATCTCTAGGAAACATCCAGTTTATGGGACAGTGGAGTGCAGGTATCAGCCTTACTCACCAGACACCACAGCTCCTGCTGCCTCCGGGCTATGTGTTGCATGGCCTCTCGCTCACACAAAGAAGGAAAATAAAACCATCAAAATTTCTTGAGCATCTACAATGTGCTGACTTCTGGAAAAATCATCCAAATACATCTTCTACCTTGATTTTTCTACTACAATAATCCAAGAGATATAGTATCATTGCTTCGTTTTACCTGGACTTGAAGGGATCAAGGGTACGGGAACCAGATTCAAACAGCACCCAAAATCTCCCAAGTGTCATACCTCGATGGTGGCAACTAAGAGCTCTGCAACCTTCTTCAGGTTTGAGATGTGGGGGCAACAGTCTTTTGCTTGCTGAATAACTGATCCGTGGGGGAATCGATAGCTCTGACTATGTAAGCAAATGAAGCAAAATGTTTCAAGTGGATATGTATAGAAAGACAGCGAATAAATAATGCCAGGGCACCCGTAGTTAGAAGCCGCATTACAATGGAAAGCCAGATATCCCGACTTTGAGCCAGGCTTCATATACACTTAAGACTTGGGAGGGGAGATAATGGGCCATTCCTGTCCTTGCCCTGTACCCTTATGAGTTTATTTTAAGTGACTACTGATGAGCTTTGCCCTCCTAGGCATTCCCTACTTGGCGGCCAGCTCAAAACTAATTTGGGAGCCCTAGGGACTATTAAGGACCTAGAGCCTCGCTAAGGTCTGGGATAGAAGCATTAAAGCAGAATCCTTCATACCAAAATAAAGTTAGAAGCCGGAGGCAACTGGTTTAAAGGTTAAAAGGAGTTTGGCAAAAAAGGCAAGAGCATATTCATAACCATTCCTAAGGACACGGATGAGCTCATGTGTTCCCTTAGAACCTTCCTGCATCCATTTCCACCCTTTGTATAAGACTAAGTCAGTTATATGAATGTTATGTTAAGAGCAATTCATACACTGGGTCAAAAGCAAAATTGAACCACATCCTTCAGTGGGGAGCTTATTCCCTCAACTATAGATTTTTTTTTCTGAGATTCAAGGCTGATTTGAATAGCCTAGAAATGCAGTATTCTCTAGATAAAGCCAGCCACTAGCCTTTTCAGAATGATTTCCTATGTTAGCAAGAGGTGCACCCTGGGAGAACACTACCCTAGTGCATCTGGCCAAGTCGTTGGTGCCATTTAGCTTATTAGGGGTAAGAGTAGGAGAATTCTTTCCTGCCCTCTAAGGAGAGATCATTTATACCCCAAAGTTTCAGACTCATTATTCTTAACTGAGGGAAAAATTACAATGTTATGATTATCATAAAACTAACCAGAGTTTCCTCTCTTCTCTTACTCCTCAGCATTGCTCTCCCTGACCTCCCTCAACAGAAAGTCAATGGGCTGATTATTCACAATGTGTAGAAATATTTTCATTTATTTATTTTAATTTTCTCATTATTAATTTCACTGACAGTGTACTTGTTCTCATATGATGAAATGGAGTACAGAAAATAAGTTTTTACAAATCCTGTGTAATGAGAAAATGTTTGTTCTTGCCTCCTAATGTTTCTTACTGTGTTTCCTTTTCTTCCTTTCCCCACCAGAAGTACCCATCGCCAGTAGATCAGGAAACCATCACCTGCTCCTTAGATTCACTCTCTTTTTTTTTTTTTTTCAGACTTTGATGCTTTTGCTATCCAGGGCTTATGTTTTTCCATGCCACTAGTTGAGAAAGCAGTAGCTTAGGAGCCAAGACCAGGCCACAATCAGACAAAGCAGGAAAAGGATGAAGGTGAATAGCAACAGATGAAAGCATGGCAGGGCATGGCAGGGCACAGCAGCAATGTGGCTTCTGGTCCAGGCATGCCAATATTACTCAACTATCCATATAAAATAAAATAATAAAGATTATATATTCTATATTGCTGCTAATACATCATATCAGGGATTAAAATTACTATTTAAGCCGGGCGATGGTGGCGCACGCCTTTAATCCCAGCACTCGGGAGGCAGAGGCAGGCGGATCTCTATGAGTTCGAGACCAGCCTGGTCTACAAGAGCTAGTTCCAGGACAGGCTCCAAAACCACAGAGAAACCCTGTCTCGAAAAACCAAAAAAAAATAAAAAATAAAAAAATAAAAAATAAAATTACTATTTAAGATATTTGAGCTGTTTCCTGGTTTTTCTTTTATTGCATCAATAAACACCATGACCAAAAGCAGCTTGGGGAGGAAATGGTTTGTTTCACTTACACTTCTATGTCATAGTCCATGCTGAAGGGAAGTCAGGGCAGGAACTCAAGACAGAAGCATGGAATTAGGAATAGAAGCAGAGGCCATGGAAGAACACTGCTTACTTTTTCCTCATTGATTGCTCAGTTGTCTTTCTTATATATTCCAGGATCACCTGCCTGGGGTTGGCACCATCCAAAGCACGATGGGCCCTCCCACATCAATCATCAATCACAAACATGCCCATAGGCTAATCTGGTGAAATCAATTTCTTAACTGACACTTCCTCTTCCCAGAAAAGTTTACGTTCCATCAAGT
This sequence comes from Alexandromys fortis, assembly GCF_014885135.2. Taxonomy (NCBI): domain Eukaryota; kingdom Metazoa; phylum Chordata; class Mammalia; order Rodentia; family Cricetidae; genus Alexandromys; species Alexandromys fortis. The sequence goes on from NW_026068106.1 coordinate 1,759,899, forward strand.
TGACAAAACAACCAAACAGTGCAGGCTGAGAATGTAGCTGAATCACAGAGAACTTGCTCGGCATGCAAATACCTTGAGTTTGATATCCTTAGCACATGGGCATGCACACACACTGATGGCAGTAGATACGGTGGAGCTCCAGCAACACTTACTTCAATCAAACATGCCTACCCTACCTATACAAATAATCTACTCAGTAGCACTTAGGGGATGTGCCTTACCTCAAGTTCCAGTCTGTCAATCCACATCAAGTGGTGGCTTGACTTCCAAAAACACATTTCTCACGGTTTTGTTGTACTGAATACAAGCTGACAGAATTCACCAAGAACTTACTTACTCTAAAATTAACAGTGTTGTCATGCTGGGATGGCAGACTTGACCAACAGCACATGAATCTCACCCAGCCTGAAACACAGTGTGGCACCCATTGGTTCAGGCAGAGAAGCCTTGGGTACCACTGACTCATTTTCCCTTGTGAAGGCCCTTTTGCTATAAAAGGCTGAGAATTTTGATATGATGGTCTCTAAAATTGTACCAAAAGCTTGGCACTCTACTTCTGCCCTTGTTTCTTTTCTCTTCTATGTCTCTCTGCCCAGCACACTCTCACCCCCTGGCTGGTCTTCAAATGCTTCAGGCTCACACCCCATTGGGGGCCATAGCCAAGGCAGATTTTCTCTGTTCTATGTGTTCATGTTTTTCATTCCCACTTCTGCTCTTACTTGCCCTCGTAAAGCCCCTGATGTCTGTTTTGCACAAATCTTCATGGCCTTCCAAGATACTATACATTTTTCCCTTTGGGCCATAGCAATCATAACTTTCAATTAAACTAACCAGCTTACTTTTTCTATATGAGTTATTTATTTCCTTCCCATCTAAAGGTTGAACACTATAATGGCAGGAATCATTTTATGAAGCTTTTGAATTTCTGTACTCCAATAGGTAACCAGGCACATAGCACATACTCAGAAAATATTTGTTAATTCATCATTCTTTTTTTTTTTTTTTGAGACAAAGTTTTGCTGTAGCTTTGGAGCCTGTGCTTGAACTAGTTATAGACCAAGATGGCCTCAGACTCACAGAGATCTACTTGCCTCAGCCTCCTGAATAATCCAATAAAAATTGGGGTCAGACATAAACAGAGAACACTCAACAGAGAAATTTAGATGGTTGAGAGACACTTAAGGAAATGCTCAACATCCTTAGTCATCAAATAAATGCAAAGTAAAACAAGTTTGAGACTTTATCTTATACCTGTAAGAATGGCCAACATCAAAAACACTGATGTCAACTTATACTGGAGAGGTTGTGGGGTAAAGGGAACACCCCTGCATTGCTGGTGGGAGTGCAAGCTGGTAGAGTCCCTTTGTGGTGTAAGAGATCCTTCTGTCTATGTGTTGCTTTCATTGGTTAAAAAATAAACTGCTTTGAACCTATAGAAGAGCTATAAAGGAACAGAGCTAGGCGGGGAAAACTAAATGGAATGCTGGGGGAAAGAAGGGCAGAGTCAGAGATGCCATGGAACAGCTGCCAGAGATAGACATGCTAGAAATTTGCTGGTAGGCCACAGCCTCATAGTGATATCCAGATTAATAGAAATTGGTTAAATTAAGATGTAAGAGTTAGCCAATAAGAAGCTAGAGCTAATGGGCCAAGCAGTGATTTAATTAATATTGTTTCTGTGTGGTTATTTTGGTTTGGGGCAACCAGGACAGACAAGCAGGTCCCCTGCAACACCTTTGGATATCAGTATGGCAATTTCTCAGAAAATTAGGGAACAACCTTCCTCAAGACCCAACAATACCACTTTTGGGTATATACCCAAAGGATGCTCAATTATACCACAAAGACATGTGCTCAACTGTATTCATAGCAGCATTGTTTGTCATAGCCAGAACCTATAAACAACCCAAATGCCTCCTCAACTAAAGAATGGATAAGGAAAATATGGTACATTTACACAGTGGAGTACTACATAGCAGAAAAAAAAATGACATCTTAAAATTTGCAGGCAAATATGTGGAGCTAGAAAACATCATATTGAGTGAGGTAACCCAGACTCAGAAAGACAATTATCACATGTACTCACTCATAAGTGGTTTTTAAACATAAAGCAAAGAAAATCAGCCTACAAATCACCTAGACAACGAGGCCCCTAAGAGAAACATACATGGATATAATCTACATGGGAAGTAGAAAAAGACAGGATTGGGCTGGAGAGATGGCTCAGCGGTTAAGAGCATTGTCTGCTCTTCCAAAGGTCCTGAGTTCAATTCCCAGCAACCACATGGTGGCTAACAACCATCTGTAATGAGGTCTGGTGCCCTCTTCTGGCCTGCAGGCATATATGCAGACAGAATATTGTATACATAATAAATAAATATTTTTAAAAAAGACAGGATCTTCTGAGTAAATTGGGAACGTGGGGATGATGAGAGAGGTGGAAGGGGAGGGGAGAGGCAGGGAGGAGAGCAGAGAAAAATGTAGAGCCCAATAAAATTAATTATAAGGATATTTTAGCTGCATGAAAACAAAATATGTGTTAAAATGAAGAGAGTCAACACACCCATTTTTAAATTGTCAGCTCTAAAGTTCTGCTTAACTCACAATCAGCAACAGAGAGTGGAAAATAAACTTATTTTGCAGTCCTCTGGAGAGAAATTTTCCTCATGTGTGGAAATGGATCCTTTTTTCAGGACTTAGCCTGCCACCAACAGGGAGCAATGAATTAAATGTAAGGCAAGAGCATCACTGAACTGGGTATGTGAAATTAATTCTATTTTCTGAAGCAAGATAATATAAAGATCAAACAAGCGTAAAAAAGGTTTCAACAATAATGAGAAATTAGGGGCTGGTGTTGTCTGCTCTTACAGAGAACCTGAGCTCACTTCCCAGCACCCACAGAGGGTGACTCACAACCACCTGTAACTTCTGCTTGAGGAGCTCTGATACCTTCTCCTGCCATCCACAGGCATTTGCACACACACACACACACACACACACACACACAAAATTGGAGGATGAATGGGAAAAAGAATATTACACCCAGATACACACATATATACACACATTCTTATATACATATAAGATCTTTGGCATATTTTAAAAACTGTAAAAGTTTTTTACCCTTGTTATAATGTGTTAATGCGGATTCTTTTGTGTGGCTGACATATTGTTTGACTTATATGTTAGCACTATTAAGAAAATTAATAGTGTTTATTCCTACTTTTCAAGTGACAAAACTAAAGCTCTTGTAATTAATAACCACAGCGATGACAAGCCAGGATCTGAAACTGAATTGGAGTCTTAGACTCTGGTACTGTAGCTCCATTTCCCCTATCATCAATTGCCTTTTGCATCACTGGGAAAGACAAGGGCAAGAGGTGCCATTCCCATCGGCCTAAAGTAAGGAATGCGGTTTTGTATAATTTAGTCAGTTCTCGTACAAAAATAAAATGCATTCATTTAACGCTTGTCCACTGACATCTTTAGCCAATGTCCTTGTCATGACATGATGTTCTGTGCATTAGCAGAAAAAAATGTCTCTCAAAGACTACATGGATTCACAAATGCATTAGTTAGTTAAAAATCTGATGTCATAACCGCCAAAGCAGTTTTACAATTGTCTTCATATTCAAATCATGTGAATTCATAAAGCACTTAAAAATTGAATATACAAAGCAACTGAATTTTCAAGTTGCATTCCACAATGTTGCCTCAAGGTCCATCCACTTGAATCAAGCAAAAAATACCACTAATTAACTAGACTTACACAAGAATTGGTGTTTGGCAATGTGACCTTTCTAAGTCATATGTCAACTGGATTACAGTTTGTCTCTGATGTACATAATACTGGATACACCAGGCTGCCAGGATTTGACACTATAAATTTATTTGATGAAGTGTATCAAAAACAATAAGTTTGTTAATTTCTAAGCACAGTCTAAGGTATGTTATACTACAGTGTTTCTGATTTCCCTGAAGACTTGACTACTTCAAGTCTATGATGATGTTGATGATTAAACATGGACCCATAGAGAGATCTAGAGGGCCAGTTCTAAAAACTCACACTTTACCAAATCTCAGGGCTCTTAAACAGTGTGCCTTAGGACT